>NW_007071009.1:0-461 GCF_000164805.1 Carlito syrichta | reverse complement strand
TCACAGTTAAGGTGCTAATTAACTCCCTTGCACTACAGAGACAGAGCACCTGTAGGTGAAAGTACATTGAAGAAATCAAAAGAAATAAACTGCCCCAACCACTAAGGGACTAACACTTGGACACTTCCATGACAGGGAGCTGCATTGCTGATAGAAAGTTCTCACTTAAGCACAAAACTTAGTCTGTCTTTTGGGTGCTCCTGAAAATTATTCTTCTCCGGGTGCTACTATTTTACATGATTTAATTTGTCATTGAGTGCCTTATTATTGATTTTTCTTGGTTGGTAAAAATTTAGGAATCCTTTATTTCTAGAATGGGCAGAGGGTCTAATGCAATGATGATATTTTGAATAGTTGAGCAAAACCTAATGCACTCATATTTTATGATGCATAAACGTGTTTGTTTGTTTGTTTGTTTGGCTTGGATTAAATCTCTATCTTGCATTAAATCACTATTTATT
>NW_007071008.1:0-498 GCF_000164805.1 Carlito syrichta | reverse complement strand
GCTTTGGGAGGCCGAGATGAGTGGATTGCCTGAGCCCGCGGGTTCGAGACCCGCCTGGGCAACTTGGCGAGACCTCATCTCTACAATAAAATAAAAACTAGCCTGGCGTGGTTGCGTGCGCCTGTAGTTCCAGCAACTTGGAAGGCTGAGGTGGAAGGATTGCCGGAGCACAGCAGGTCGAGGCTGCAGTGGCCGGGAACGGCCACTGCACTCCAGTCTGGGCCACAGAGTGAGACTCCACTCAAGAAAAGAGGGTAATTTGGCACCACAAACAATAACAATAGTGTATATAAAAATGAGTAACAAAAAAAGAAAATGAATTACAGTTATGTAAGGAAATCAGCATTTAAACAATTCAGTATAATTTTTCATTTATCAAATATACTAGGATTACAAAAAATGCTGACACACAGCTCTAAAAAGTGTGTGTGGACAGTACACTCTTTTTATTTTTTATTTTTTGAGTTGGAGTCTCACTCTGTCGCCCAGACTGGAGTG
>NW_007071007.1:9131-10415 GCF_000164805.1 Carlito syrichta | reverse complement strand
CCGCCCTGCCCTTCCCGGCCCGACCCTCCGCCCGTGCACGCACATGCCTGGGCGCCCACGCGAGTGCACGCGTGCACACCCATGCACGCAGACACCAGACGTGCGGACATGCACGCGTGCACGGCCTTGCACACCTACACGCCACGCCCACCCTCGCACACACGCACACTCATGCTCGCTTGCACACACTGACAGCCACGCGCGGGTGCAAACATGCACCCGCACATGCGTGCCCTCATGCACACGCACACTCGTGCACATGCACCTGCACCCACGCACACATGTGCCGACATGCACACAAGTGCACATGTGCAGGCCGGGACACCCATGCACACACACACTCGGGCACACACCCGTGCACACCCGTGCACACACGTGCCCCATGCATGCGCGAACGCCCGGGCATGCATGGACACCCATGCACTCACACGCTCCTGCGCACATGCCCACGCCTGCACACACACAGGCAAGCATGCACACACATCTGCACCTGTGCACACATGTGCACCGGGCATGCATGAACACCCATGCACACATAGACTCTTGCGCACACCCATGCACCCGGGCGCGCCCATGCATACCCTTGCACCCGCGCATGCGTGAGCACCCATGCACGCGTGCACTCGTGTGCAGACACACACATGCACACTCACGTGCACACACAAGCACCCATGCACACATTTGCACAGCGCATGCATGAACACCCATGAACAGTACCGTCAGGCGCACACACATCCGCACACACACACACTCCTGCACACACACATGCAAGTGTGCACACATGCAGGCGCGCATGCACACGCGTGCAGCGTGCACGCATGAGCACCCATGCACTCACACACTCGTATGCACGCACTTCTGCACACACACATGCACGCATGCACACACATCGGCACCCGTGCACACATGTACACCGTGCATGCATGAACAGGCGTGCACAGTACACTCACGGGCACACACGCACACACGCAGGCACGCGTGCACACACGTGCACACACACCCTCACCCGGCGCCCCACGTATTTAAACGCTTCGAAGGAAGGCGGGAGCCCGCGGGTTCGAGGCCCGCCACGGGGCGAGACCTCGTCTCTACCCCAAATCAAAAAAAAAAAAAACCGAGCCGGGGCAGCACAGTGAGATCCCAACTCAAAAATGTTGTTTTTTTTTTTTTTTTTAAAATGGTTTTTTTCTCCCCAAAATGGGAATTCTTTCCCCCCCCCCCCCCCGGAATCCCAAAACGCCCCAAAACATTCCAGGCGAGCGTGGGGGGGGGGTCGGGGGGAGG
>NW_007071007.1:5938-9111 GCF_000164805.1 Carlito syrichta | reverse complement strand
AGGGAGAGAGGCGGCTTCGAGCCTTTAATTGTATTAGCCCGTTTAATTGAATCACGGCATCGGGGCTTGGGTTTCCATTTTAATTTTCTCGCCGTGAGAGCGCAAAAAAAAAAATGAATAAATAAATAAAAATAAATTAGAAAATGAAAAAAGTCCCAGGCGGGTCCCGTGAGGCGGTTTCCCGGCTTTGACGTGAAATTCGGTTTGTTTGGGGTTTTTTAAAAAAAAAAAAATATTGAATTTTTTTATAAGACAAAGATGGGGTCTGGCTAGCTGGGCCAGGCCGGGCTCGAACTCCCGGCCCCCAGCGATCCTCCCGCCCCGGCCTCCCCCGGCACCGGCCTGGGACACAGAGAGGAGACAGAGACAGAGACAGAGTGAGACACACAGAGACAGACACGGAGAGACGGAGAGACAGAGAGAGATGGAGAGAGACAGAAAAAGCGAGAGAGAGACACAGAGAAAAGAGAGACAGAGAGAGGGAGAGACAGTGAGAGACACACAGAGACAGGGACGTAGAGACAAAGAGAGAGACACAGAAAGGGAGAGAGCGTGAGAGAGACAGAGAGACACAGAGACAGAGAGATAGAGAGACGGTGAGAGAGACAGAGACAGAGAGACACAGAGACACAGAGATAGAGAGACGGTGAGAGAGACAGAGACAGAGACATAGAGGGTGAGCAAGACAGAGAGATAGAGAGAAAGAGAGACAGAGAGACACAGAGACAGAGAGATAGAGACAGTGAGAGACATAGACACAGAGATGTAGAGGGTGACCAAGACAGAGAGAGACACACAGAGACAGAGAGACAGAGGGAGACACAAAGGGACAGAGAGACGGAGAGAGATGGAGAGAGACAGAGAAAGCAAGAGGGAGACAGAGAGAGAGACACACAGAGCAGAGAGAGAGTCAGAGATATTGAGAGAGGCAGAGACGAGGAGACAGAAGCAGAGAGGGACAGAGAGACAGAGACACAGAGACAGAGAGAGAGACAGAGAGAGACGGAGCCACAGGGAGACAGAGAGGGAGACATAGACACAGCCACAGAGACAGACAGAGACAGAGAAAACAGAGACAGACAGAGAGACACAGATATACAGAGACAGAGACAGAAAGAGACAGAGAGGGAGACAGAGAGACAGAGAGACATGCTGACATAGAGACAGAAAGAGAGAGACAGAGACAGAAAGACAGAGACAGAGAGAGAGTCAGAGACATTGAGAGAGACAGAGACAGGGAGACAGGAACAGAGAGGGACAGAGAGACAGAGACACAGAGACAGGAAGAGAGACAGAGACAGAGAGAGTCAGAGATGTCGAGAGAGACAGAGACAGGGAGACAGAAACAGAGAGGGACAGAGAGACAGAGACACAGAGACAGAGAGAGACGGAGCCTCAGGGAGACAGAGTCCGAGCCCGAGAGGGAGACGCAGAGACAGACAGAGAGACAGACAGAGACAGAGAAAAAAAAGACAGAGACAGACCCAGAGACAGACCACAGAGAGATATACAGAGACAGACAAAGACACAGATACACAGAGACAGAGACAGAAAGAGATAGAGAGGGAGACAGAGAGACAGAGATATACTGACATAGAGACAGAAAGAGAGAGACAGAGAGACAGACAGAGACAGAGAAAAAAAAGACAGAGACAGACCCAGAGACAGACCACAGAGACACAGCAGAGACAGGCGCCAGGGAGAGAGACAGCCAGAGAGACGCAGCCCCCGGGCTTCGCCCCCTGGTCCGAGACCCCCGCCCTCAGGCCGCGAGCCGTCTCTGACCTCCGGAGCTTGAGCCAAATTGGAGGCGCCAGTTTTGACGTCCACGGCTCTGAACGATCGATACGGCTCTGACTTTGGCGGGCGGCGTCCCCCGTGGCGTTTTCTTTGGTTTTTTGGGGGGGGGGCGGGGGGCTTTTTTTTTTTTTGGCGGTCTCGACCCAGAAAGGGGGGCTCTGGACCTCTGCTCGGGCCCGTCTCGCGGGGGTCCGGGAGCCGGAACGGTGTGCGGACGGGCCGGGAATCCTTCTTTTTTTTTTTTTTTTCTCTCTCTCTCCTTTGTGTGGACGTGGGGTCTTGCTACCTTGCCCCGGCGGAGGCGAGGGAAGCGTGCGGATGGCCGGGTGGGCGGGTGGGCGGGTGGAGGGACCGACGGGTCGATAGCCGACGATCGATCGGATAGATCGATGAGGGGCCGGCCACCCAGAGGGACCGATCGATTCCGTCGGAGGGATAAACAGATCGATCGAGGGATCGATACATCGATAGGAGCCTTGATGGACTGATAGATGGTAGATGACCCATGGAGGGGTGGAGGGGCGGATGGATTGCTGTGTTGATGGACTGATCGACAGACTGATGATGACAAAGAGCGCTGATCGATCAGTGATCGATCGACGATCGATCGATGATTGATCGATCGGTGTTGGTGATAGAGACAGACGGATGACATCGAGAGACGATCGATCGAGGGGGTGGACAGGTGGACGGACGGGTGGACGGGCCCACGGTCTGACCGATGGATGACAAAGATAGCTGATCGATCAGTGATCGATCGAGGATTGATCGATCGGCGTTGGCGACAGAGACGGACAGACAGAGGGCGTAGATCAATGACTGATCGATAGACATCAGGGACCGACAGATCAACGATGGATTCAGTCGGATCGATGCTGGGGGAACCCATGGGTTGATCATTGATCGATGACAGATCGATCGATCCATGATTGATAGGTCGGCGTTGGCGACAGAGACAGACAGATATGCCTGGTTGGAATTTTTTTTTTTTTCTGGTGAGGGGAGCGGAGGGGTTTCTCTGACCCGGTGTCGCGTTTTTATAGTTTTGGGGGTTATTTTTTGTTGGTGGTGGGGTCTGGCTGGGTGGGCCAGGCGGGTCTCGAACCCCTGGACTCAAGCCCAGAGTTTTCAAGCCCCAAAGTGCATTTTTATTTGGGTTTTTTTATTATGAGTCGGGGTCTGGCTGGCTGGGCCAGGCGGGTCTCGAACCCCTGGCCGCAAGCCCAGAGTTTTCAAGCACCAAAGTGCATTTTTATTTGGGTTTTTTTATTATGAGTCGGGGTCTGGCTGGCTGGGCCAGGCGGGTCTCGAACCCCTGGCCTCAAGCTCACAGTTTTGAAGTCCCAAAGTGCCCAATCATGCCCCGCCCCCTC
>NW_007071007.1:2207-4426 GCF_000164805.1 Carlito syrichta | reverse complement strand
CCGGTGGCCCCCCCCAAGTTCAAGTTCAAGTCCCATCTATGGATCTGCAGCCGGCGGCACCCTTCCTTCCTGAAGACCCCTAAAGACCCCCCCCGATTCCCACCAAAACCCACCTTATGCAGGGGTCATCAGCCCACAGACCCCTCCCCAGGTTCAAGCTCAACCCGCATCTATTTATCTGAAGCCCACGGCGGGGCAATTCCATCCTCAAGCCCCTCCCCCAAAGCCCACCTTAAACAGAGGTAAATTCACACCAAGCCCCCCTCCCCAAGTTCAAGTTCAACCCGAATCTATTTATGTGAAGCCCATGCTAAAGCCCCCCGCCCAAACCCCCATCAAAGCCCACCTTACACAGAGGTAATTCACACCAAGCCCCCTCCCCAAGTTCAAGTTCAACCCGGATCTATTTATCTGAAGCCCACGCCGGCGGGGCAATTCCATCCTCAAGACCCTCCCCCAGAGCCCACCTTAAACAGAGGTAAATTCACACCAAGCCCCCTCCCCAAGTTCAAGCTCAACCCGAATCTATTTATCTGAAGCCCACGCCACAGGGCAATTCCATCCTCAAGACCCTCCCCCCGAGCCCACCTAAAACAAAGGTAATTCACACCAAGCCCCCTCCCCAGGTTCAAGTTCAACCCTCATGTCTTTCTCTGAAGGCCACGGCCGGCCCGGCTGGGTAATTCCCCCCCCCGAAGACCCCCGCCCCCCCAGCCCACCTTCCGCGGAGGTAATTAACACAAAGGCCGTTGAATTAAAGATGCGAGTCCTGACGCGCCTGGCGGGGGTCGCGGGACGCCGGGGGTCTCCGGGGCCCGAATTAAGCCCGAGACGGAGCAATTAACACGGGCGGCTGCTTTCATGTTCGGCGCGATGAGGGGTCCCTGGAAAGGGCTCCAGGACATCAAAGGGAGACCCCCGTGGGGACCCCGGCAGGTGACGCGCCGCGCGGCGGGGGGTGTCCGGGCGGCGGTCCCGGAGGGAGAGCCCTCCCCCCGGCCCCGGGAGACATGGAGAGAGACAGAGACAGAGAGAGTCGGAGACAGAGAGAGAGGCAGAGACAGGGAGACGGAAACGGAGAGGGACAGAGACAGAGACACAGAGACAGAGAGGGAGACAGAGACAGAGACAGAGAGAGTCGGAGACAGAGAGAGAGACAGAGACAGGGAGACGGAAACGGAGAGGGACAGAGACAGAGACACAGAGACAGAGAGGGAGACAGAGACAGAGAGACAGAGACACGGAGACAGAAACAGAGAGGGACAGAGAGACAGAGACACAGAGACAGAGAGGGAGACAGAGACAGAGACAGAGAGAGTCGGAGACAGAGAGAGAGGCAGAGACAGGGAGACGGGAATGGGGAGGGACAGAGACAGAGACAGAGACAGAGAGAGTTGGAGACAGGGAGACGGAAACGGAGAGGGACAGAGACAGAGACACAGAAACAGAGAGGGAGACAGAGACAGAGAGAGTCGGAGACAGAGAGAGAGAGACAGAGACAGGGAGACAGAAACGGAGAGGGACAGAGAGACAGAGACACAGAGACAGAGACAGAGAGACAGAGAGACAGAGACACAGAGACAGAAACAGAGAGGGACAGAGAGACAGAGACACAGAGACAGAGAGGGACACAGAGACAGAGAGAGTCGGAGACAGAGAGAGAGACAGAGACAGGGAGATGGAAACGGAGAGGGACAGAGACAGAGACAGAGAGAGACAGAGACAGAGAGACAGAGACAGAGAGAGTCGGAGACAGAGAGAGAGACAGAGACAGGGAGATGGAAACGGAGAGGGACAGAGACAGAGACACAGAGACAGAGAGGGAGACAGAGACAGAGACAGTCGGAGACAGAGAGAGAGAGACAGAGAAAGGGAGACAGAAACGGAGAGGGACAGAGAGACAGAGACACAGAGACAGAGACAGAGAGACAGAGACAGAGAGTCGGAGATAGAGAGAGAGAGACAGAGACAGGGAGACAGAAACAGAGAGGGACAGAGAGACAGAGACACAGAGACAGAGAGAGTCGGAGACAGAGAGAGACAGAGACAGGGAGACGGAAACGGAGAGGGACAGAGACAGAGACACAGAGACAGAGAGGGAGACAGAGACAGAGAGAGAGAGAGAGTCGGAGACAGAGAGAGAGAGACAGAGACAGGGAGACAGAAACGGAGAGGGACAGAGAGACAGAGACACAGAGACAGAGACAGAGAGACAGAGA
>NW_007071007.1:0-976 GCF_000164805.1 Carlito syrichta | reverse complement strand
GTGCCCACCGCCGCCTCGACCCGCCGCGGCCTCCCAAGCCGCTGCACTCACGGGTGCGCGCCCCCACGCCCGGCGACCCTGATTTTTGGCCCCGATGGGGTCTGGCTGGGGGGCCGCCGGGAGTTCGAGACCCCGTTTGTACAAAGAACAATAACAATGGTGACAATAATGATAATAATAAAACCAGCCGGGGCCACAGAGCAAGACCCCATCTCTACATATAATAATAACAACAACAACAATAATAATAATAATATGGAAATCAGCCGGGCGTGATGGCGCCTGTCGCCCCAGCGACTTGGAAGCCCGAGGCGGGAGGACCCCTTGAGGCTGGAAGTTCAAGACCAGCCAGGGCCACATAGCCAGACCCCGTGTCTGCAAATAACAATAACAACAACAATAATAATAACATGAAAATCAGCCGACATCTCAGCTAACTGGAGGCAGAGAAGGGAGGATCGCTGGAAGCCGAGGGTTCGAGACCCGCCTGGGCCACACAGCAAGACCCCGTCTCTGCAAATAATAATAACAATAATAATAATAATAATAGTATGAAAATCAGCCGGGCATGATGGCGCTTGTCATCTCAGCTAACTAGAGGCCGAGGCGGGAGGATCGCTGGAAGCCGAGGGTTCGAGACCCGCCTGGGCCACATAGCAAGACCCCGTCTCTGCAAATAATAATAACAACGATAACAATAATAATAAGAAGAAGAGTATGAAAGTCAGCCGGGCGTGATGGCGCCTGTCGCCCCGGCGACTTGAGAGGCCGAGGCGGGAGGATCGCTGGGGGCCGGGGGTTCGAGGCCAGCCTGAGCCGCACAGCCAGACCCCGTCTCCAAAAAGAAAAAAAAGTAGAGAAAGGAGCCGGGGGTGGTGGCGCACGCCTGTCGTTCCAGCCCTTTGGGAGGCCGAGGCGGGAGGCCCGCCCGAGGCCGGGGGTTCGAGCCCCGCCGGGGCCACAGAGCAAGACCCCA
>NW_007071006.1:1755-3202 GCF_000164805.1 Carlito syrichta | reverse complement strand
GGTATCTAGCTAGTTAAGTCAGCAAATTAGGTCAGCTAGCTAGCTAGCTATGTCAGCTAGATAAGTCACCTAGGTAGCTTGATAGCTAGCTAGGTAGCTAGCTAGTGATATCAGCTAGTAAAGTCATTGGTTACCTATGTAGCTAGCTAGTTAAGTCAGCTTAAGTCAGCTGGCTAACTTGTTAGATAGATAGGTAGGTAGCTAAGTCAGCTGGCATGCCAACGTGATATGTATGTAGCTAGCTAGTTAAGTGAGCCAGCTAGCCACCTGTATAGCTAGTGATGTCAGCTAGTAAAGTCAGCTGTCTAGCCAGCTGGCTAATGAGTTAAGTCACCTAGTTGAGTCAGCTCGCTAGCCAGCTGGCTAGCTGGTTAAGTCAGTTAATTAATGAAAGTGGTTAGCTCTTTGGCTAGCTAGGTATCTAGCTATTTAAGTCCGCTGTTTAGTCAGCTGTCTAGGTGGTTACATCAGCTAGTTAAGTCAGTTGGCAAGCCACCTTGATAGGTAGGTAGCTAGCTAATTAAGTCAGCTGGCTAGCCAGCTGGCTAGCTAGTTAAGTCAGTGAGTTAAGTGAGCTGGCTAGCTGACTGGCTAGCTAGGTGGCTAGCTAGTTAAGCCAGCAGGCTAGCCAGATGGCTATCTAGTTAAGTCAGCTAGTCAAGTCAGATGGTTCACTGTCTGGCTAGTTAGGTGGCTGACAAGTTAAGACGGCTGGTTAGCAGGCTGGTCAATTAGGTGGCCAGCTAGTTAAGCCGGCTGGGTAGATGGCTGAGCAGCAGGGTGGCTGACTAGTAAAGCCGGAAAGCTATCTGAGTGTACAGCCAGCCTACTGGCTATTTAAGCCAGCTGGTTAGCTAGCTGGTCAGCCCGTTAACTAGCTAGAGGGCTGCCTAGCCAGCTAGCCAGCCTGGAATCTAGCTAGTTAAGTCAGCTGGCTAGCCGTCTAGCCAACCAGGTAGCTAGCTAGTTAAGTCAACTGACTAGCTTGGTATGTTACGTAGTTAAGTCAGCTCACTGGCCAGCAGGTTAGCTAGGTAGTTAGGTAATTAAGTCAGCTGGCAAGCCAGTGGGCTATGTCAGTAAGTAGCCAGTTTAGTGAGCTGGGTAGTCATCAGGCATCTAGTTATGTTGCCTAGTTAAATCAGCTGGCTAGCCAGCTGGGTACTTCATTAAGTCAGCTAGTTAAGTCAGCTGGCTATCCTGCTGGCCAGCTAGGTAGCTAGGCAATTAAGTCAGCTGGTTAGTCAGCTGGCTAGCTATTTAAGTCAGCTAGTTGAGTCCGCTGGTTAGTCAGCTTGCTAGCTAGGTAGCTAGCTAGTTATGTCAGTTGTCTAGACAGCTGACTAACAAGCTATGACATCTTGTTATGTCAGCTGCATAGCCAGTTGGCTAGCTAGGTAGCTTGCTACTTACATCAGCTGGCTAGACAGCTGGCTAGCAAGATAAG
>NW_007071006.1:0-776 GCF_000164805.1 Carlito syrichta | reverse complement strand
GAAGGCTAGCTGGTTAAGTCAGCTAGCTAATTCAAGTGGCTAGACAACTGGCTAGCTAGGTATCTACATAGTTAATTAAGCTCGCTAGTCAGCTGGCTAGCTGGTTAAGTCAGGTAGTTAAGGTGGTTGGCTAGCCACATTGCGAGGTAGGTAGCTAGGTAATTAATTCAGCTGGCTAACCAACTGGCTAGCTATTTAAGTCAGTGTGTTAAGTGACCAGGCTAACCTGTTGGTTAGCTAGGTGGCTAGCTAGTTAAGCCAGTTGGCTAGCTGTATGGTTATCTACTTCTGTCAGCTATTTAAACTAGCTGGTTAGCCGTCTGGTCAGGTAGGTGGTCAACTAGTTAAGCTGGCTGGCTAACCGGCTGACCAGCAGGGTGGCTGGCTAGTTAAACCGACTGACAATCTGACTGTCCATCCAGTTGCCTGGCTATTTAAAGCCAGCTGGTTGGTCAGCTGGCCAGCCCACTAGCTAGATAGCTGGCTGCCTAGCCAGCTAGCCAGCCAGGTAGCTAGCTAGGTAAGTCTGTTGGCTAGCCATCTAGCCAACCAAGTAGATAGCTAGTTATGTCAACTGGCTTGCCAGCTAGCCAGCCCACTAGCTAGTCAGCTAGTGAAGTCAACTAGCTAGCCAGTTAGCTAGTTACGTCAGCTAGCAAGTTAGCTAACTATTCAGCTAGCTAGTTAAGTCAGTTAGCTAGTCAGGTTGCTAGTCTTCTAGCTAGTTGACTCAGCTAGCTAGTCAGCTAGATAGTCAGCTAGATAGTTAAGTCAGC
>NW_007071005.1:0-829 GCF_000164805.1 Carlito syrichta | reverse complement strand
CACACACACACACACACACACACACACACACACACCTTAAACTTGTCATTTATGTTGAAAAATAAAGTTTCTATTATCAATTTGTTGTTGTTGTTTTTTTTTTTGAGTTGGAGTCTCACTCTCTCACCCAGGCTGGAGTGCAGTGGCCTGCTCCCGGCTACTGCAGCCTTGAACTGCTGGACTCAGGTGATTCTTCCACCTCAGCCTTCCAAGTAGCTGGAATTACAGGCATGTGCCACCACACCCAGCTAATCTTTTATTTATTTGTTGTAGAGATGAGGTCTCACCAAGTTGCCCAGGCTGGTCTCGAACCCATGGATTCAGGCAATCCTTTCACCTCGGCCTCCCAAAGTGCTGGAATTATAGACATGAGCCACCGCTCTCGGCCAACTTGTATCTTTTAATTACATTTTTCCACAGACTTTTAGAAATTTTCTTGTATGTTTATATGCAAATGCACAGAAAGAAAAAAAAAGTTGAGAGAATTTATACCAAACGGAAACTGACAGCAGTGTTTCCCTCTGATGGGAAGATAGGTTTGGTGTTGGAGGGCAGGAGGTCCCAGGCAGGATCTCTCAGGCAACACTGCAGAACTCATCATGCAAGATAGTCTATGTGAACTTGTGCAACAGTGTGGTCTCTAGTTTTAGGGATGCTCTAGTTTTATTTGTAATGTTTAGTTTCTTACAACCAAAGCATATTACTTTTGCAACAAGAATAAACTTTTTTAAAAATGATGACTGAGCCAGGCTCGGTGGCTCAGCCTGTAATCCCAGCACTTTGGGAGGCTGAGGTGAGTGGATTGCCTGAACCTGCAGGTTCGAGACCC
>NW_007071004.1:0-465 GCF_000164805.1 Carlito syrichta | reverse complement strand
ACTATATCTTTAAGCCCATTAACCAAACCATCTTTATCCTCCCCCCTCCACCTTATCCAGGACTCTTCCTAATCTCTGGTAAACATCATATTACTCTCTATCTCCATGAGTTCAATTATCTTTTCCTTTGTTAGCTCCCATGTATGAATGAGAACATGTGGTATTTGATATTCTGTTCCTGGTTTATTTCATTTAAAATATCGTCCTCCAGTTCTAACCATGTTGATGCAAATGAAAATATTTCATTCTCTTTTATGGATGAATAATATTCCATTGTGTATATGTGCCATATTTTCTTTATCAATGTATATGTTGCTACGCAATTTCATGTCATATCTTAGCTCTTGTGAGTAGTGTTGCAAAAAGATGGGAGTGTAGATATCTCTTCAATATATTGATTTTCTTTCTTTGGATATATACCCTTTAGTAGGATTTCTGGATCATATAGTAGATCTATTTCCAGTT
>NW_007071003.1:0-466 GCF_000164805.1 Carlito syrichta | reverse complement strand
TGCTTTTGTTACATGTGCTTTTGGGATCATAGCCAAGAAATTATTGTCCAAGCCAATGACAGGAATTTTATTTGTTTACTTCTAATAGTTTAACAGTTTCAAGTCTTCAGTTTTAGTTTTTAAACAATTTGATTTGATTTTTGTAAATGGTGTAAGATATGTATTCACTTTTATTCTTTTGCATAAGGATACCAAGTTTTCCCAACATGATTTATTGAAGAGACTATCCTTTTCCTGTTTTGTGTTCATGGCACCTTTTTGATGATCAATTGACTTACAAATATATGAGTTCTAGACTCTCCATTCTGTTTTATTGTTCTATATGTCCACTGATTTTTTTGTGTCCAGAAATAATGTGCTCTTAAGCCAGTATTATTCAGCTATAATTGCTATGACTTTGTAGTACATTTTATTTTATTTTATTTTATTTTTTGAGTTGGAGTCTCACTCTGTTGCCCAGACTGGA
>NW_007071002.1:0-465 GCF_000164805.1 Carlito syrichta | reverse complement strand
TAATCAAAACTACAATGAGAAACCACCTAACTCCAGTAAGGATGACTTTCATCAGTAAGTCAAAAACAGCAGATGCTGGTGAGGGTGTGAAGAAAAGGGAACACTTCTATACTGTTGGTGAGAGTGCAAGTTAGTCAACCTCTAAGAAAAGCAGCGTGGCAATTCCTTAAAGAACTAAAACTAGACCTTCAATATGTCCAGCAATTCCTCTCCTTATAATATACACAGAGGAACATAAATCGTTCTGCAAAAAGACACCTGCACACACGTTTGTTGCTGCACTATTCACAATAACAAAAACATGGAACCAGTCCTACTTCTCATCAGAAGTGTCCTGGATAAAGAAGATATGCTACATATACACCATAGTATATATATGTACATATATATACATATACATATATATATGTGTATATATATATACATATATATACATATATATATGGCCATAAAGAAGAATAAAAT
>NW_007071001.1:0-495 GCF_000164805.1 Carlito syrichta | reverse complement strand
GTCGGCCGGCCGCGGCTGCCCCAGGCCAGCAGGAAACGCGGCGGTGGTCCCACTGCGGCGCCAGGAAGCGAGCGAGCAGGCAACCCGTTCAGAGACCTTTTAAAAGAAGAAAGACCAAATCCTTTTCACTGATTCAGCGGCATAAAAAATGGTCAGCTCTAAGAACTTGTATTTTTCTGTGATGCAATTGGATTGACTGAGAATTTGATGAGGTTGTGGTGACCCCAGGTGACCTCTGTCAGGATGAAACCAGAAGATTAAAGGGGTCTGCAATCAGAGAAATTTAATAATGTTTCACTAAAAATATTCATGTGCAAAGTAAGAAGTACAAAGGTCTTTAGATGTCTCTAGATGATTAAAGAACAGGTTTTTAATCTAACATAAATGTGAACAATGATAACAATAACGGTAGCTGTTTGTTGCGTTTTCACTGGTGCCAGGGATGGCACAAAACATTTTATAAGCATTATCTTTTTTCATCACCACAGTTTTCTG
>NW_007071000.1:0-1626 GCF_000164805.1 Carlito syrichta | reverse complement strand
CATATCTCTACAAACGCACATGAAGAAAATGGAAGAATCACAAATTAACAGCCTAACAAAACACCTTAGGAAGTAAGACCACCAAAACCCTAACTTTAGCAGAAGGATCCAGATCACCAAAATAAAAGCCCAAATCTGGGACATAGAAGGCAAAAAGATAATTCAAGAAATCAATGAAATAAAAAACTGGTTCTTTGAAAGGATAAACAAGATCAATGGTCCCCTAGCCAGACTGACCAAGAAAAAAAGAGAAAAACTTCAAATAAATGCAATCAGAAACACAAAAGATGAAGTCACATCTGACCCTAAAGAAATACAAAAGATCATTAGAGACTACTGTGTACACTTGTATGGAAACAAATTTGAAAACCTGAAGGAAATGGAGGACTTTCTGATATCACACAACCTGCCTAGATTGAAACAAGAAGAAATTGAGACTCTAAATAGACCAATAACAATCAAGGAAATTGACTATGTAATAAGTAAACAACCTACAAAAACAAGCTCTGAACCAGATGACTTTCCAGCAGAGTTCTATAAACATTTAAGGAGGAGCTGATACCAATTCTACTGAAATTATTCCAGGCGATTGAAAAAGATGGAACTCTCTCCAAATCATTTTATGAAGCTAACATAACATTGATACCCAAGCCAGGTAAAAACCCAACAAAGAAAGAGAACTACAAGTCAATATGTTTGAAGAACATAGATGCCAAAATTCTCAACAAGATCCTAGCAAACCGGATTTAACAACACATCTAAAAAATCATTCATCATGACCAAGTAGGCTTCATCCCTGGAGCCAAACCTGGTTCAACATTCACAAGACAATAAATGTAATTAAATACATCAACAGTTGTCAGAACAACAACCACATGAATGTGTCATTAGATGCAGAAAAAGCTTTTGATAAAAGTACAGCACCCCTTCTTGAGAAAAATCCTCGAACATCTAGGCATACATGGAACATACATCAAAATAGTAAAAGCCACCTACGGGAAACCCACAGCTAGCATACTCCTAAACAGACGAAAATTGGAACCATTTCCCCTGAAAACTGGAACAAGACAAGGATGTCCACTGTCACCTCTCCTGTTCAATATAGTATTGGAAGTCCTGGTTAGAGCAATCCGAAAAGACAAGGTGATCAGAGGTATCCAAATAAGAAAAGAGGAATTCAACTTATTTCTCTTTGCAGATGACCTGATTGTGTACCTTGAAAAACCAAGAGAATCTGTCAAAAGTCTCCTTGCACTGTTAAAGAACTTTGGCAAAGTTTTGGGGTATAAGATAAATGTGCAAGAGACAATTGCATTTCTTTATACCAACAATAAACAAACAGAAACCCAAATGAAAAGCAAAATCCCATTCACGATAGCCACACACAAAAAAATGAAATACCTTGGCATTTTCCTAAATGAATGATCTTTACAAGGAAAACTACAAAACACTGCTCAAAGAAATAAAGATGACAAAAACAAGTGGAAAAATATTCCATTCTCATGGACTGGAAGAATCAACATTGCGAAGATGTGGCAATCTACACATTCAATACAATACCCATTAAATTACCAGCAACATTCTTCTCAGAGCTAGAAAAAACAATACAGGAATTCATATGGAAAG
>NW_007070999.1:0-524 GCF_000164805.1 Carlito syrichta | reverse complement strand
GTCACCCTTCGGCTCACTTGGCGGCCAAGTAGTTAAGTTGGCTCACCTGACGGCTCACTCGTCAGCTGACTAGGTAAGTCTTCTGACCAGACAGCTCACAATCTAGTTGACTAGACTCAACTGACCAGTCAGCTCTTTCACCAGCCGACTATTTAATTCAGCCGACCAGATGGCTCACTTGTCGGCTGACTAGTTAAGTCAGCTGAGCAGTCAACTCACTGGCCAGCAGACTACTTAAGTCAGCTCATCTGTCGGCTCACTTGCCGGCTGACTAGTGAAGTCAGCTAATCGGTAGGTGGGCTAGACGGCCAAGTAGTTAGCTAAGCTAATACATCAGCCAACTAGTTTGCCCACTTTTCTGCCAACCAGTTAACTCAGCTAACTAATAGGACGAATAGTTAGGCCAGCTAGCTAGTTGGCCAGTTAGTTGGCTGACTAATAAGGTCAGCAAACCAGCCAGCCAGCTGGTTAAGCGAGCTAGCTAATGGGCTAACACATCATTCAACTACTTAACCCAGCTAACT
>NW_007070998.1:0-469 GCF_000164805.1 Carlito syrichta | reverse complement strand
TCTGGGCAACAGAGTGAGTCTCCAACTAAAAAAGAAATAATAATAATAATAATGATGATGATGATGATGTATTGCATGTTTGAAAATTGTTGACCAGGTAACTCAGGAGGCTGAGGCAGGATTACTTGAGCTCTGGAGAGAGAAAAAGAAAGAGAGGGAGAGAGAGAAAAGAAATTACTAAGAAAATAGGACTTAAATGTTATTAACCACACCACAGAGAGAAAGAGAGAAGAAATTGCTAAGAAGATAGGCCTTAAGGCTGGGCTCGGCGGCTCACCCTGTAATCCCAGCACTTTGGGAGGCCGAGGCGAGTGGATTGCCTGAGCCCGCGGGTTCGAGACCCACCCAGTAAACTTGGCGAGACCGTGTCTCTACGAGAAATCAAAACTTAGCCGGGCATGGTAGTGCACGCCTGTAGTTCCGGCTCCTTGGAAAGCTGAGGCGGAAGGATCGCTGGAGCCCAGCAGGT
>NW_007070997.1:0-470 GCF_000164805.1 Carlito syrichta | reverse complement strand
GTAAATTGTGCCCAGGTGAGGTTTGGGCTTCTAGCAGACCCTCTCTCCCCCAGATGGTGGGCCTGGTACCCAGTGTGGCCGTGTATCCCTTACCTTCCTTCCTTGTGGCAGCGACTAGCATCTGTTGTTTCCCCCTTTGTGCTTGCTCATGTGACCAGTGACCAGGGCCCACTTGTGAGTGAGAACAGATCACTGCTTTTAGAATGGGCCTGGAGGCTCTTGCCCGTGGAAGCCAGTCTAGGGCTTAGGCCTGGCTTTTTCGAGAGGATTGCCTGAGCTGAGGGGTTCGAGACCAGCCCGGGCAACTTGCGGAGACCTCGTCTGTACAATAAATCACAAAAAAACTAGCTGGACGTGGTGGCGTGCATCTGTAGTTCCAGCTACTTGAAAGGCCGAGGTGAAAGGATCGCCTGAGCCCAGCAGGTGGAGGCTGCAATGGCTGTGAGCGTGCCATTGCACTCCAGCCTGGG
>NW_007070996.1:0-629 GCF_000164805.1 Carlito syrichta | reverse complement strand
TAGCTAGCAGGCTGGCTATCCAGCTGACTTAATTAGCTAGCTACCTAGCTAGCCAGTTGGCTAGTCCTTTGAATTAACTAGCTGACGTGACTTGCTACCCAGCTGGCTAGCCAGTTGACTTAACTAACTGTGTGAACTAGTTAGCTAGCAGGCTAGCCAGCTGATTTAACTAGCTGACATCACTAGCTTGACAGGTGGGTAGCCATTTGACTTAAATAGCTAGCTAAGTATGTGTCCCGCTGGCTTGCCAGCTGATTTAGCTACCTAGCTAACTAACTGTCTAACGTGCTGACTTAATTTGGTCACTTAACTAGCTAGCCAGCTGGCTAGCCAGCTAATTAACTAGCTAACTACCCATCTAGGCAGTTGGCTAGCCAGCAAACTTAATTAGCAGACTTTAGCTAGCCAGATGACTTAACTAGCTGACTTAACCAGCTAGCCAACTGGCTAGCCAGCTGAATTAACTAGCTTGCTACCTAGCTAGCCAGCTGGTTAGCTTGCTGACTTAACTGGCTGGCTTAAAAAGCAGCCAGCTGGCTAGCCAGCTGACTCAACTAGCTCACATAAATAGTTAGCCAGCTGTTTAGCCAGCTGACTTAATTAGCTCACTATCTAGTAAGCCAGCTGAT
>NW_007070995.1:12147-15662 GCF_000164805.1 Carlito syrichta | reverse complement strand
CCGCCCCGCACGGCGGCCCTCCAGTCGCCTTCACGCCAGGGAGGGGGAACCGCCCCGCCGAGCCCCCGCCAGGCGCTGCTCGAAGTGACACTCCTCGCTGCCTGTCGCCGCGGCGCGGAGAAAGCGTACCGCTTGTTGGTTGTGGAGTCGGGGTGGCTGGCCCCAGAGTCGCTGGGACTGAACCAAGACGGAGAAGCCTGTCTTCCCCGACGGGTGGCCTCGCCAGAGAAGCCCGTCCTCCGTGCCCACCCTACTGGTTCAAGTTGCGATGACTGAAAGCGGCAACCGGGAGGATCCCTGCCCCGCTCCCAGGGCCCAGCCAGAGGGGTTTGGGACTGGCTCATCCCTTCAGGAGCTGGGGCGTGGCATGGGCAAAGGGACCCTGTTGCGTGAGGCCCAGGGGACTCAAGGGCGGCCCCTCCTCGCCTGTCTTCGCCCAGCTCCCATCCAGACTACAACCACCCTCTATGAGCGGGGCTTCGAGAAAATCACCAAGCGGCAGAATAAGGAGCAGGTCCCACCCCCTGCCGTGGAGCCCAAGAAACCAGGGAACAGGAAGCAGCCGCAAAAGGCGGCTCCGCTCCCCAGCCGGAGCGCGAAGCAGGGCCGCTTCCGCAGCCTGGAGGAGGCACTGAAAGTGGTGAGTGCACCCTAGACCACGGTGGAGAACAGGTGGGGGGCGTGGGGGGGCCCGGCAGCGAAGGGACCTCTGGGGTTGGAGTCAGGACAAGGCGGAGACCCCACAGGAGCAGCTGGTTTCCGCTGAGAAGAAGAAAGAAGCAAGAGGGGTGTGGGGAAACGTGGACTGGGGAGAGACAGCCTTGGAGACCAGGGAGAAGACAGAGAGACTGGTCAGGGCTTCCTGTCCCGTGGAAGCAGTGTATTTCGTCCTCTACCTTGTCGTCTATTTTTCCCTGGAACCTGTGGAGGCTTAAGAGGATAAGGTCTTGAAATCAGCACTCTGAGCTGCCGTGGTCCATGCTTTCTAAAGATCTGGATGCGGTGAAATTGGAGCCTTGCCCATACCTATGCTAGGAAACAGAGCCCTTTCTTTCCCGCCACCTCCTAGTACAGCTGTTTTCCCACCCCAGCCCTGTGTCCTTACCTCTCACTCTCAACTCACCACGCGGGCGGGCATCCTGGCAGCTGGATGTGGCAGCTCTGCAGAAGGAGCTGGACAGAAGCCAGAGCGTGTTCTCTGGGAACCCGTCTGTGTGGCTGAAGGACCTGGCCAGCTACCTCAACTACAAGCTGCAGGCTCCGCCGGGTGAGCCCACGCTGAGCCAGCACCCTCATGGTGAGTCGCCCAGCTCCCAGAGGTCAGACAGGCTCGGAACACCCTAATGGGGCTGGTTTAGGAGCAGCCCTGGACCTTGGCGTTCTGGTGTGTGTGGTTGGCTTGAGCTGTCCTCGTGTTCTCAGATCATCGTGGCCGTGAGCGTTTCTGGGCCTTGTTGGGAGAGGGACGATGTCAGCTTGGTGCAGGGACCTTTGGCTCCACCCACTGTTCCCAGGGAGGCCCCACCGTTCACGGAGCTGGCAGGGTCCCAGCACTCATGCAGAGGCCTCTGGGCCCCAGATTATCCCTACAGCCTGGTAAGCCGAGAGCTGCGTGGGATCATCCGAGGGCTTCTGGCAAAGGCAGCGGGATCTCTGGAGCTCTTTTTCGACCACTGTCTTTTCACGATGCTGCAAGAGCTGAACAAGACACCAGGTGAGGGGCCAGTGAAGGATGACCATTTCAGGAGCCTCTGCCTTTCTGTCCTACTTCTCGCACGACTGGGTGGTTTCCTGTAGGGGCCTGCTGTTCTTGACACTCTTTGGAAAGGGAGGAGGATATTAGGACTTGGCGGGCCTGAGTTCTGGACTCACCACTGCCCAGTGGGAAATTTCAGGCTTGGGCTGCCAAGCAGTGCGAGTAGGTCTAAACACATGTGTCTCTCCAGGGGAGTCACTACACGGTTATCGCATCTGCATCCAGGCCGTTCTGCAGGACAAGCCCAAGATTGCTACCACGAATCTGGGCAAGGTAAGCTCTGGGAGGGGTTGGGGACACCAGGAGGCCAGGCCCAGGGAGGCTGGGCAGAGCTTATGTTGATGGACTTGTTTATGGGTTAGCGGAAAATCTTCCAAGACTAACAACAATAGGTAATGCTATTGGCACTTTCTGTACATTTGCGTTAAAAACAGGCAAGCGCTACTGTCATTCCCATTTTAGGGAAGGAAGGAGCGAGTCACAGAGTTAGTGCTTTTCCTGGGGTTGGTCAGTCAGTGTGTACTAGAGGTGAATAAAGCCACGTTCCGAGTCATGGCACTGCACCACCGTAGTGCCAATCTCGTGCTGCCTGCCCCACCCTCCCGGGTCACCCTTCCCTGCTGGCTTTGGGTGTTCCTGGCGCTTTGCTCTCTCCAACCATACTTCCCCACTGGTCTCTTCAGTTCCTGGAATTGCTGAGGTCCCACCAGAGCCGACCCGCAAAGTGTCTGACCATCATGTGGGCCCTGGGTCAAGCGGGTTTTGCCAACCTTACCGAGGGACTGAGAGGTAACAAGGAAGTGGGAAAGAAAGAGAATAGTCCTGGAGCCAGAATGCTCCTCTCTGGTGTCCCTGTGGGTGCACGCCTGAGCCCCCCCTTTCCACAGTGTGGCTGGGGGTCATGCTGCCAGTGCTGGGCATCAAGGCTCTGTCTCCCTTTGCTGTCGCGTATCTGGACCGGCTGCTCCTGTGAGTCACGGGCGGTGAGGGGGAGGCTCGGGTATCAGTGGGTGGCTATTTCCATGACATGGAGTGCTGTCTTGGTCTCCACGGATGGGAGGAAATTGGGACCAACTCCTCCCACCTCAGCAGTGATGGCATGTGCCCTTTTTCCTGGGGTTGGCTTAGCCAGGGTCATGACCACCACAGATGGCCTGGATGGTGGTCCCCGACATGCCATTTCTCTTCCCCACAGGGTGCATCCCAACCTCACCAAAGGCTTTGGCGTGATCGGCCCCAAGGACTTCTTCCCTCTTCTGGACTTTGCCTACATGCCCAACAACTCCCTGACACCCAGGTAGGGCTAGGGGTGTGCCTACTGGGAGCAGATGACAGGGCGAGCACCCCCAGCCTCCCAGGATCGGGACATGCAGGGATGGGTTTCAGGGGGTGAGTGAACCCTTGAGAGTGTGTAGGCCTTTGAGTGTGACTGGCATGTGGACGTTTTCTCAGGGAGCAGCCCATGGCTCCCGATGGGTGTTCCAAGGAGTCTGAGTAGAAAGGGTTAGAGCCATCACGGGCACCAGTGACTTGCCTCGAGCCAGGTGTGGCTCACAGCCTGGCCCGGCTCCAACTCAGCCTGCAGGAACAGCTGTGCCAGCTCTACCCTCGCCTGAAGGTGCTGGCATTCGGGGCGAAGCCGGACTCCACTCTGCACACCTACTTCCCTTCCTTCTTATCCAGGGCCACCCCTGGCTGTCCCCTTGGGATGAAGAGAGAGGTGAGGGATGAGGGGACACGGCTTCGCCCTTCCCAGGGG
>NW_007070995.1:11444-11786 GCF_000164805.1 Carlito syrichta | reverse complement strand
CCCACCTCCTCTGCCCTCAGGGCGGCCAGGTGGCCTGATGGCCACACGCCCCTTCCCAGCCCTGCCCAGCAGCGTCTTCCTCTATCCCCGTGCAGCTGTTGCGCAGCCTGACCACGTGCCTGACGGCAGATCCCCTCAGTGCTGGCGTCTGGAGGCAGCTGTACCTCAAGCCCCTGTCACAGTCCAGGCAGGTGGGGGGTTGCCCGCCTCTAAGAAGCATCCCTGCCTACGGCCCGGCCTATCCCCGTCTGGGTCCCCAGCTGCGGGCTCAGGCCTCAGGTTGGGTGAGGATGGTGTGGGGGTGGCCTCAGGGAAGCCACTCCTCTGCCCGGGGGTGGGGGG
>NW_007070995.1:5695-11424 GCF_000164805.1 Carlito syrichta | reverse complement strand
GCAGCCGTTGCGCTTCCCCCACAGCCTGCTGCTGGAGCACTTGCTCAGCTCCTGGGAGCGAATTCCCAAGAAGGTGATTGCTGGGAGGGGTTGGCAGGCTGCGCCGCGCCGGCTTCCATCTCATATCCCCGGCTGCCACCCTCCCCCAGAAGGGCCGCTGTGTCCGCTTGGCGTGAGCACGTGGGTCAGGCCTCGTGTGCTTAGCCGGACTCGCCCCCTAGGTGCAGAAGTCTTTGCGGGAAACCATCCAGTCCTTCGTGCTGGCCAACCAGGAACTGCTGAGGAAGGGCAGCGGCAGCCACCCAGACGTTGTCGCCTGTGACGTGGCCTGCAAGGTGCCACCCAGCCCTCCAGCCCACATCCCATTCTGGCATGCGGGGGGAGGGGGGCTGTACCACACTTCCTCGCCCGCCCCAGGAGACCCTGCCACCTCAGGGTTCTTCCTGGAAGGCCTGGCGGAGTCTTTCACAAGCCAGGACCAACCCTCTCCCTCTCCCCAGGGCCTGTTGCAGCAGGCTCGGGGCCCTCGGCCACCCTGGACACGACTGCTCCTCTTGCTGCTGGTCTTTGCCATCGGCTTCCTGTGCCACGACTTCTGGTCCCACCACTCTTTCCAGGGTAGGCAGGCGCTGGTCGGCCAGCGAGACGATGGCTGGGCGGGGCACAACTGTCGTAGCACACACCACAGCAGCTCCGCTGCCCGATGTCTATCCTGACCTGTCCCAGGTCTCACTTCTGCAGTGAGCACTTCAGACAGACGGGACATTCCTCTCCAGGTCAGCCTGGGACTCTTCAGCATAGAAACATTTGTGTTTTCATGTCACCACTTGAATAGGCACCATCTCCTTTTACCTCCTGAGGAAGCTCAGGCTCAGAAAGAGCAGATGTTTTCAGGTCACAACTAGCAAGGAGAAGGGCAGACCCTCCACCGGAGGCTTCCCTGCAGTGCCATGTCTGCTTGCTGGCTCCTCGAGGGAAGGGCTCTGCCCGCTGCCCTGCGTGCCTTCCACCCAGCAGCTCCAGGGCAAGCTAGACAGCCCACGATTTGGTGACACACTGGAGCCCTGCCCAGTGCCGCCAGCTCTGGGCCCTGGGGTATCCGTCTCCCCCAGTCCCTACCCATTGCCCTCCCAGCTCACCAGAGGCCCCTTTACTCAGCTTCCCTTGCTGGCCGGGTGCTTCAGTCATCTGGTTTCTTGCCTGCCAGCCAACGAGTGTGTGCCACAATCCATTCCTACAGCCTGCGAGGCTACAGGTGAGCTCCTGAAGGGGAGGGGAGGGAGGAAGGCTGGGCTGCCACGGTCCCACCGTCCTTGGGGCACTGCACTGGAGCCTCAACCCCTCCCACCTTCTGCAGCTGGCTGGAGGGGACTGTGCCCGTGTGGGGCGCCCACTTGCTCGCCGCCGTGCGTCCCAGCTTGCAGCTGGCCTGGGCTCACGCCAACGCCACGGTCAGCTTCCTCTCTGCCCACGGTGCCTCCCACCTTGCCTGGTTCGGCGACGGTCTCGCCAGCCTCTCCCAGAGGGTAAGCCAGAGGCAGCTCGCACGAGGACCAGTCTCCTGGGGGCGGCCCCCACAGCCGGGTCCTGGGGCCATCCCGGCCCCCAGCACTCTGACGCTGTTGTTCTCTCCAGCTGCAGACCCAGCTGCCGGACTGCCTGAGCCAGCCGCTCCACGCCCTCAGTGAGCTGCTGCTCCTCCTCCACCAGGGCGTGCTGCTGCCGCTGTGGCACCTGTCACTGGAGGCCCTGGCCCAGGCCCAGGAGCACTGCCACAAGGCCTGCAGGTGATCCCCCCCCCCGGCTGTCCTGCCCCGCGTGCAGGCGTCTCATGCCAGTCTCCCACTGCCCTGGCTCATGTGGCTGCTGGGTGGGTCATGGGTCTGAGCTGCGCCCCCCCCTGGCCGTCTGCTTCCTCCAGGGACGAGGCGACCTGGAACTGTGTGAAGACTCAGCTGAGCGAGGCTGCCCGCCGGGCCTGGCTCTGCCTGCAGGACATCATGGTAGCCTTCCTGAACTGGGTGCTCACTGTGATTTCCCAGCAGTAGGTCCTGCCCCATGGCCGCCAGGTCCTGCGTGCGCCAGCTGCCCGAGACTGCTGGGAGGAGTGGGGGTCGTCCTCTCTGGTGTCGGAGCTCTGTCTCCGAGCAGGTGGCCAGCTGCCTCTGCGCCAGTTTCCCCATTCGCTGCCTCCCCCAGCCACTGATCACTCTGGCCCCATGTGCACAGCTCCAGCCTCTGTCCTCGGGCTGGGAGCCTCACAGCTCCACTTCGCCCAGTCTCACTGCTGAGGCCTGAGACAGCCCCCGTCCGGAGAGACGGGGTCCCGGCAGGTGGCTTCTGCTTCTGCAGACTTGAGCAGCCTCATTCCCATCCTTGCTCACTTAAGCCACCACGGGAAAAGGAAGGGGGCCAGAGGTCTCTGAAGAGGATAGACCTACACAGGCAGCAGCAGCTGCGCCTCCGCCCAGCACCTGGGTGTGGCTGTCAGGGGATGGAATGGGGGAAACGCCTCACCCCAGAGAGCCCGGCTGAGGCCCTTCGCAGCCCTCCTGGCCCCCCCCCCGGCCCTGCTTCCTCCACTGCCCACCCTGTTTGGAGAGGAGGACCCAGGTGCATCGTCTCGTGCCTCGGGCCCAAGGGACCTTGCATCAGCCTGTTGGGGCAAGATGCGGGTTTGGTTCTTGGGTCTGCCAGGTGGAATAAAGGACACAGATTCGATTTCTGGCATTCCTTCCTGCATTCTCATGCAGCAACGCCCACGGTTCTGAGCAGGACAGCATCTTTGTGCCCTACTCTCCTGGGGTTGGCTGCCATGCTGTACTCGAGCCCT
The DNA here is from genome assembly GCF_000164805.1 of Carlito syrichta. Lineage (NCBI taxonomy): Eukaryota > Metazoa > Chordata > Mammalia > Primates > Tarsiidae > Carlito > Carlito syrichta. Next base: position 8,591 of record NW_007070995.1, on the reverse strand, counting down.
TGCCTGAAGGCCGCACCATCAGTCTAGAGCTTGGCCTACTGTGGGTTCTCGACCCCTGCTCCCCTCGGTTGTCTAACCTGTTGCGCTGATCCATGTCCCAAGAAGGGCAGAGGGAGTCTCCTTGGGAATTCTCAGCCAGTGGTCAGGGGTGCCCTTTTCTTCCAGGACCTGGTTTATTAAAGCATTTGTTAATAAAGCAGTGAGGGAAGGACGTGAACCCAGGGTTTGTCACCAAAGCCCCTTCTAATTTTTGGTCTGAGGCCCTAAGTCTGATAACCACACTGGCTTTTCAATTCTCATGTCATCTCTTTCCTTTAGTGTCCAACTCCAGCCAGGTCTGCCGCACACTCTGACTCTGGCTGGTCTCGTTTCCCTCGCAAACGCCTACCGCAGTTAGCAGGGATGACAGCCAGTCCACCTTACCTTGGGCTGCCTAAGACTCCCTGGCTTTTCCAGGCTGAGAGTGTAACAAAGCAAGTTAGGAAACTTGACAGGAAGTGAAGTGGTGAAGACGACATTATCCTCAGACTTGGCCCATGGGCAGAGTGCTTGCTCTCCTAGTTGCAGTTGGCTGTTTTTCTGGAGGCAAGAAACCCCCCGTCAAGAGCCAAGACCGGGACTGCTGGGCAGGGTAGCGCCTGTTTTCCAAGCAGGTTGGAGAAGGCGGGGGTGGTCAGCTGGGTTCGCTGCAGCACAGGGAAAGCAAGACGGTGCCGTTCCAGCTTGTGGTGAGGCCAAGGCCACTGGGCTGGGTTCTGTGTGCCCAGCAACTTGGGGCATGCCATGAGTGCTGGACTGGCAGCTAGTGTGTCCTGTACTGACCTGGATTCTAGTGCCGCTCTGTCAGCCTGGGTGCAGCGTTTTTCTCCATCAGCCTGGATTAGCTGGGGCCTCCACACTGAATTTGGTTGGCTTTATTTGATAGGCACAGTCTTTTGGACCAGTGTTAAAATTGTCCAGTCCAAAGACTGGCCCAACACCACCTGCTCTTCAAAGCAAAACCAGTTATCTCGATTTGGCAGAGCTGCCAGCCTACAAGTCCAAGCTGAGCCAGTAAATGACCATGTGGACTAGCAAGTAACAACAGGGGTGCTGACAGGCAGGCAGGGGGACTGTCACTGTGGGTCCTGTTGTCCGAAAACGGAAGGAAGCTGACACCATGGTCGCATCTGGACATAACTGCCAAGGTCCAGCCGGTGGCATCATGGGGTGAGTGGCTGTCACCACCTACGTGCCCATTCTCACGTGGGCCTGAGAGTCACGCACGGCCTGAGATACTCCTTTCTATATCCTAAGTCTCGAGTTTCTGCATTCTGCATTCCTCTGGTGGTTTCTGTGTTCATACCATCCTCCGGGTGCCACCACCAGCCAGGCATGGTGGTGTGCGCCTGCAGTCCCACCACTCTGGGAGGCTGAGGTGGGAGAATCATATGCACGCAGGAGTTCCAGGCTGCAGCGAGCCATGATGGCGCCACCACACCCCAGCCAGGCTGGCAGAGCAAGATGCTGTCTCTAAAGCATAATAGGGGCCGGGCATGGTGGCTCAGCCTGTCATCCCAGCACTTTGGGAGGCCGAGGCTAGGACTGCCTGAACCCAGGTGTTTGAGACCAACCCGGGCAACTTGGTGAGATCTCATCTCTACAATAAACCTAAAGCTAAATTTTTGGGTGTGGTGGTATGCATCTGTAGTTGGAAGAGTGATGTTGAGCATTTTTTTCATGTACTTAACCATCATTATGTCTTCTTTGGTGAAGTGTCCATACTTTTTTTTTTTTTTTTTTTGAGTCGGGGTCTCTAGCCCATGCTGAGTGCAGCGGCACAATCACAGCTTGCCACAACCTTGACATCCTGGGCTCAGGCGATTATTCCGCCTCAGCCTCCCAAGTAGCTGAAACTGCAGGCCCACACCACCACACCCAGCCAATTTTTTTATTTATTGTAGAGTTGAGGTCTCGCCATGTTGCCCAGACTGGTCTTGAACCCCTGGACTCAAAGTGCTGGGATGACAGGTGTTGGCCACTGCACCCAACTTTTTTTTTTTTTTTAACTGAATTGCTTTCCTATTTTTGAGTTTTAAGATTTCTCTATATTTTGGATGATAGTTCCTTATCAGCTATGCCTTTGCAAATGTTTTCTCCCAGTCTGAGACCTTAAAGATTGTGTTAACAACTACTTTGTCCGTTACCTACCAGAAAAACAGGTTTATTCCTTCCATAGTTTGTATGTTCCCAAATAGCAGCCCAGCCTTCTCCCACAGAGACTGTTCAGATACGTGAGTAGGTGCTGTTGACTAACAGCCCACTTCACTTGCACAGCCATGAGAGGTCCTGCCTGTCCCAGACAGCTCCATGAGAGGTTCCTGTACACATTTCAAGTCATAGCCCCGCCCACCAGGTCCCAGTAGTGGATCCCTGGGGAGATTCAGGCCAAGAGACTTCTAACTCTGGGGCTTTCATGTGAGAGTAGCCACACAGAACAGACAGGGCAAGGACACCGTACCGAAAAGGAAAGCCCAACGGACAGTTGCCTCACTTGAAGGAGGATCCTGCCATCCACTTACGCAGCCTCATCTGGCCGCAGGTTCCATGACATGTGGGCCTGCAGCCACTCCCCCTTGGTGGCCGGCCCTGGCTCTGTGCCCTACTGAGGGACCTGGGTGGCGGGTACTCATCGGGGGCAGGACACTGCCATGGAGGAGTGTGCCACATTCGGCAGGCAGGCAGGAAGAGAGGGCACTTGAAAGTGACACCAGCCAGGCTCGGTGGCTCAGCCTGTAATCTCGCGCCTTTGGGAGGCTGAGGTGAGTGGATTGCCGGAGCCCGCGGGTTCGAGACCCGCCTGGGCAGCGAGACCTCATCTCTACAATAAATCAAAAAATCAGCTGGGCGTGCTGGC
>NW_007070995.1:0-5675 GCF_000164805.1 Carlito syrichta | reverse complement strand
GCGGGTTCGAGACCCGCCTGGGCAGCGAGACCTCATCTCTACAATAAATCAAAAAAATCAGCTGGGCGTGGTAGTGCATGCCTGTAATTCCGGCTACTTGGAAGGCTGAGGCGGAAGGATCTCCGGAGCCCAGCAGGTCGAGGCTGCGGTGACCGGAAAGCGGCCACTGCACTCCAGTCCAGGTGACAGAGTGAGACTCCAACTCAAAAAAAAAAAAAAGTGACACCTAGAAGTGGCAAAGCAGCACGGCCATGCCCTGGGCGCGTGCAGGGTTGAAATGGTGGACAAAGGCTGTTCCATCTCCACACAGTTCAGTCTCTGTTGCTGGGTGCAGTGTCACAGGGCGTCACCTGTCCAGATCAAGGATTTGGGGAAGAAAACAGCACTGTCTACGCAAGCTAGGGTAAAAGAAAGGGCGGGGTTAGTGAGAGCCCAGTGTGGTGGGGGCTGAGGACTCCTGAAGTCAGGGGTCACGATTCCCTCCGTAGTTCACAGAAGGCCATCAGAGCCAGGTCGGGGGCAGGGTGCCAGCTGGAAAGGTCCTCGCTGAAGCTGGTGGCCAGGAGCTTGCTGACTCAGGTCATGAGTCTGGATGGGTCTGCCAACACTGTTTCTTTCTGAGTCGGAGTTTCCCTCACCCAGTCTGGAGTGCCGTAGCATGCTGACTGCCACCGCAGCCTCCACCTGCTGGGCTCAGGCGATCCTCCCGCCTCAGCCTTCCAAGTAGCCAGAACTACAGGCGCGCACTACACACCCAGCTAATTTTTGGTTTCTTGTAGAGACGAGGTCTCGCCAAGTTGCCTGAGCTGGCCTTGAACCTGTGGGCTCAGGCAATCCCCTCGCCTCGGCCTCCCAAAGTGCTGGGATGACAGGTTTGAGCCATCGCACCCAGCCTATTTTTATTTTTAGAGACGGGATCTTGCTCTGCCACCCAGTCTGGAGTGTAGTGACATGATCATAGATCACTACTGTCTCAAACTCCTGGCCTCAAGTGATCCTCCACCCTCAGCCTTCTCAGTAGCTGATACTACAGGTATGTGCCACAACACCCAGCTAATTTTAAAAACTTTTTTGTAGAGATGTCTCACTCTGTTGCTCAGGCTGGTATTAAACTCCTGGCCTCAAGGGATCCTCCTGCCTTGACTTCCCAAAACACTGGGATTACAGATGTGAGCACTTGTGTTAGTCTTATGGTAATTCTATATTTAATTTTTTGGGGGACCACCCACCTGTTTTCCATAGTGATTGACCCATTTTCATTCCTACCAGCAATTTACAAGTGTTCCAGTACAAGGATTCCAGTTTCGCCACATCCTCAGTCCTTGTTATTTTCTGATTTTTTTGGTATAGCAGCCCCAGGGAGTGTGAAATGATCTTTTTTTTTTTTTAAAGCAAGATTTATTGAGGACAGAAAAACTCCCACAGTGGGAGGGGACCTGAAGGGGTTGCCCCGAAATGGCATCTTACTGTGGTTTTGATTTGGAGTTCATCCGTGTCGAGTAAAGCTTCCTAGGAGTGGAAGACTTGTACACTGAAAACTACAAGACACTGTTGCTAGAAATAGAGGAAGACCGGGCTCGGTGGCTCAGCCTGTCATTCCGGCACTTTGGGAGGCCGAGGTGAGTGGATTGCCTGAGCCTGTGGGTTCGAGAACAGTCCGGGCAACTTGGCGAGACCTTGTCTCTACAATAAAAATCAAAAAAATTAGCTGGGTGGGGTAGTGCGTGCCTGTAGTTCCGGGCTCTTGGAAGCCTGAGGCGGAAGGATCGCTGGAGCCCAGCAGGTCCACGTTGGGGTCGCCAGGAGCATGCCACTGCACTCCAGTCTGGGCAACAGAGTAAGACTTGAACTCAATTAAAAAAAAAAAAAAAAGAAAAGAAATAAAGGAAGACCCAAATGAATGGAAAGACATCCCAGGTGACAGATTGGAAGGCTTCATGTTGTTAAAATGGCCATACTACCCAAATCAACCTCCAGATTCAATGCAATCCTTGTCGAAATTCCAGTCACTTTTTTTCCATAAATGGAAAATGCATTCCTCAGATTAACATGGAATTGCAAGAGTCCTCAAATAGCCAAAGCAACATTGGAAAAGAAGACCCAAGTGGGAGGAGGACTCACACTTCCTTATTTCAAAACTCACTCTCGGCCGGGGGTGGTGGCTCATGCCCAGAATCTCAGCACTTTGGGAGGCGAAGGCGAGAGGGTTGACTGAGCCCAGGGGTTTGAGATCAGTCTGGGGCAACGTGACGAGATTTGTTTCTATAATAAATAAAAAAATTAGCCAGGCGTGGTGGTGCATGCCTGTAGTCCCAGCTACTCAGAGGCTGAAATGGAAGGATCATCTGAGCCCAGCAGGGCGGGGTTGCAGTGGCTATGACTAGCTATGGCCAATTGGTTTTACTTTTTTTTTTTTTTTGAGTTGGAGTCTCACTCTGTCGCCCAGACTGGAGTGCAGTGGCCGTTCCCGGCCACCGCAGCCTCGACCTGCTGGGCTCCGGCGATCCTTCCGCCTCAGCCTTCTGAGTAGCCAGAATTACAGGCGCACGCTACCACACCTGGTTCATTTTTTTTTTTTTTTTTTTTAATTGTAGAGATGAGGTCTTGCCTGCCCAGGCGGGTCTCGAACCCGTGGGTTCAGGCAGTCCACTCACCTCAGCCTCCCAAAGGCGCAGGATTACAGGCTAAGTCACCAAGCCCGGCTGATTTTACTTTTTAATTTTTCTTCTTTTTTTCCTGTATCACTGGCAAATGCCAACCGATTTTGGACAAGGGGTTCCAAGATCATTCAAACAGGGAAAGAATAGCCTATTCAACTGGGCAGACATTTCATCAAAGAAGATATACAAATAGCCAGCAAGCTGGGCATGGTGGTTCAAGCCTGTCATCCCAGTACTTTGGGAGACAGAGGCTAGAGGATTGCCTGAGCCCGTGGGTTGGAGACCAGCCCAGGGAACTTGGCGAAACCGCGTCACTACAATAAATCAAAAATTAGCTGGGTATGGTAGCGCGTGCCCGTGGTTCCGGCTACTTGGAAGGCTGAGGCGGAAGGATCGCCGGAGCCCAGCAGGTCGACGCTGGGGTGGCCGGGAGCGGCCACTGCACTCCAGTCTGGGCGACAGAGTGAGACTCCAACTCAAAATAAATAAATAAATAAAATTTATACTCTCTACCTAAATAAACTTTAAATAGGTTAGTGTTACATAAAAGAAAAAGAAAGTAAAAGTGAGTATTTAATCATCACATGAGGAAGAACTTTCTAAATTTTAAAGCAGTGGGAAAAGATCTTAAAGAAAGTGAATGATAAGTGTCACTACATCAAATTTTAAATGAATAAACATCAAAAAGGACGATAAAAGGAAATTTAAAAAGCAAAAAAACTGAAGAAAAATATTTGAGGCAAATGTGCGTGCATCCTTAATGTTAAAGAACTCTGCAAATCAGTAAGAAAAGCATTAAACACAGCAATTAAAATATGGATAAAAGACATAATTTATAAAGTAAATGCAAATAAACAGACTTGAAAAAAGGTCCACTTTATTAGTAAAGAAGTGCAAATTTAAAATAAGTTACCACTTACCCATTATGTTAAGAGATTTATTAGCCAGGATCGGTGGCTAAGCCTGTCATCCCAGCACTTTGGGAGGACGAGGCGAGTGGATTGCCTGAGCCCTTGGGTTCGATATCCACCCGGGCAACTTGGCAAGACCTCATCTCTACAATAAGTCAAAAAAATTAGCCAGGCGTGGTGACGCGTGCCTGTAGTTACAGCTACTTGGAAGGCTGAGGCGGAAGGATCGCCAGAGCCCAGCAGGTCGAGGCTGTGGTGGCCATGAGTGAGCCACTGCACTCCAGCCTGGGCAACAGAGTGAGACTCCAACTCAGGGAAAAAAAAAAGAGATTTATTAATGATAATATAACTCAGTGAATGCAATGATAGAAATTATTTCTGGGTTCGTGACCCGCCTGGGCAACTTGGCGAGACCTCATCTCTACAATATATCAAAATGAGCCGGGCGTGGTAGCGCACACCTGTAGTTCCAGCTACTTGGAAGGCTGAGGCGGAAGGATCGCCAGAGCCCAGCAGGTCGAGGCTGCGATGGCCAGGAGCGGCCACTGCACTCCAGTCTGGGTGACAGAGTGAGACTCCAACTCAAAAAAAAAAAAAATTATTTCTGGGAAGTAATTTGTCAATATTTATCAAAAGACCCAAAAGTTTATACTATTTAGCCAAGTAATCCCACTCCTAAAATACATCCTAGATAAGTAAGCAAAAATACAAAGATTTATGTACAAGAAGATTTATTGTAGTGGTTTTTATAGTGAAATTTTGAATATAAGCTAAGTGTACAACAAGAAGACAAATATTTCAATAAATTATGGTGAAACCAAAAGATGGAAAATGGCTATTCAAATGGTGATTTCAGCCAGGCGCGGTGGCTCAGCCTGTAATCCCACACCTTTGGGAGGCTGAGGTGAATGGATTGCCTGAGCCCGCGGGTTCAAGACCCGCCTGGGCAACTTGGCGAGACCTCATCTCTACAATAAATCAAAAAATCAGCTGGACGTGGTAGCGCATGCCTGTAATTCCGGCTACCCCGAAGGCTGAGGCGGAAGGATCGCCGGAGCCCAGCAGGTCGAGGCTGTGGTGGCCGGGAGCAGCCACTGCACTCCAGTCTGGGTGACAGAGTGAGACTCCAACTCAAAAAAACAAACTAACAAAAAACCCAAATGGTGATTTCATGATGTTTAAAACTCAAGGTCATTCAAGCTCCAAATAAATGAATTCTATTACTGTACCTCCTAGCATGGTACAATAACCAATTCTGTTCGTTATATTAACCTGCCAACATAAAAGGAATTTTTACTTGAATTATGTCACTGCAACCAGACTTGCAACCTCAATACCAAAGTTTTAAGTAAAGTCATAACATTGAAACTCTCTCAAATATTAGATTCTTTTTTTTTTTTTTTTGAGTTGGAGTCAATCTATCGCCCAGACTGGAATTCAGTGGCCGCTCCCAACCACCGCAGCCTCTACCGATCCTTCCCAAAGCGCGGGTTAACAGGCTGAGCCACCGAGTCCGGCAAATATTAGATTCTTAACCCCTTCTACAGGTTTTTTTAAAACCCATTTTCACATTATGAAGATTGCAATCATGGCCGCATCAAATTGCATTTGGCTACTCAAAGATTAGAAAGATCTCAGGTGAGCCAGGTAAATGAAATACGATGGGAGGATGGAATTCCGTCTTTAACACGGATGCCCAAATGATCAGAGTGGATCACTTATCGATTAAATAAGACCCCGGCCGGGTGAGGCGAGTGGATTGCCTGAGCCCGCGGGGGGCTTCAAGACCAGCCCAGACAACTTGGCGAGACCTCATCTCTACAATAAAATAAAGTAAAAATTAGCTGGGCATGGTGGTGCACGCCTGTGGTTCCAGCTCCTTGGAAGGCTGAGGCGGAAGGATGACCTGAGCCTAGCAGGTCGAGGCTGCGGTGGCCGTGAGGGTGTCCCTGCACTGCAGCCTGGGCCACAGAGTGAGACTCCGACTCAAAAAAACAAGTAGGCCGGGCTCGGTGGCTCAGCCTGTAATCCCAGCACTTTGGGAGGCCGAGGTGAGTGGATTGCCTGAGCCTGCTGGTTCGAGACCCGCCTGGGCATCTTGGCA
>NW_007070994.1:0-471 GCF_000164805.1 Carlito syrichta | reverse complement strand
TAGCTAGGTAACTTGCTAGTTTAGTCAGCTGGCTAGCCATCTGGCTAGCTATTTATGTCAACTGGCTAGCAAGCTGCATAGTTAGTTAATTTGGCTAGATAAGTCCACTGGCTAGCTATCTGGCTAACTAGGTTGCAAGGTAGCTAATTCAACTGGTTAGCAATCAGGTCAGCTAATTAATCAGCTAGTTTAGTCAACAGGTTAGAAAGCTATCTAGCTAGGTAGTGAGCTAGTTAAGTCTGGGTGCTAGCCAGTATGTTAGCTAATTAAGTCAACTGATTATGTCAGTTGTCTAGCTAGGTGGCTAACTAGGTAGTGAGCTAGTTAAGTGACCTGGCTAGACATCTGGCAAACTAGTTAAGACAACTAGTGGAGTCAGCTGACTATCCAGTTGGCTAGCTGGTTAAGTTAGCTAGATTAGTCAGCTGACTAGCCAGCTGGATAGCTAGGTAGCTTGCTAGGTAAGGTACT
>NW_007070993.1:2966-3816 GCF_000164805.1 Carlito syrichta | reverse complement strand
TCCTTGGAAGGCTGAGGCGGAAGGATCGCCGGAGCCCGGCAGGTCGAGGCTGCGGCGGCCACGAGCGGCCACTGCACTCCAGTCTGGGCGATGGAGTGAGACTCCGACTCAAGAAGAAACAAACAAACAAACAAACAACTCACTCGATAGTGAGAATCAAATGATTTTCCAGTTTTTCCAGGTGCTGTTAGACGTGCCTTAAGTATTTTATTACAACTTAAGACTGGTTGGGGTGGCTCATGCCTGTCATCCAGTGCTTTGGGAGGGTGAGGCTGGAGGATGGCTTGAGGCCAAGAGTTCAAGACCCATCCGGGCCAACATGAAAAGACCAAACTCTCCGATTTTTTTTTTTATTTAGCTGGGCATGGTGGTGCACACCTGTAGTCCCAGCTGCTCAAGAGGCTGAGGTGGGAGAATCGTTTGAGCCAAAGAGGTCAAGGCTGCAGTGGCCTGTGATTGTGCCACTGCCCTCCAGCCTGGGCAACAGAGTGAGATCCCGTCTCTAAGTGAATAAATAAAGTAATAATAATTTAATCCTCACAAGGTGCTTCCATGGATTCTGTGATTATCACCATTGCACAGAGGGTGAAACCGAGGCTCTGGAGGCACAGACGGCCGTCTCATGGGCATGAGAAGGGGTTGTGGGATTCAGTGGTAGAGCCCTGACAGCCCTGCTGGCGTCACCAAGATTCCTCTGTCCCTTCGCGAACTCGCTTCACACCCCATAAGCTGGGGCCAGCACCCAGGACCCGCAGCCCCATCTCTCTTTTTTTTTGTTTGTTTTTGAGTCGGAGTCTCACTCTGTCGCCCAGGCTGAAGGGCAGTGACACGCTCCCGGCCACCGCAGCCT
>NW_007070993.1:1086-2450 GCF_000164805.1 Carlito syrichta | reverse complement strand
GAGCCGGCTCCCGTCTCTCATTTTCAGAAAGGCGGGCAGGGCAGCCTCGATGCCAGGAGAGGGGCTGGGGCAGGGGAACTGAGGCCTCGGGCAGCCCCCTGGGGGCCTCCCCAGCCTACTTCCCTTGCCGCCTGCTGCTGGGCGGCTTCCGGGCTCTGGTCCCTCCCCCTCTGCCCTTGGGCTGCCCCGTGAACCCCAGCACTCTGTCCCCCAGGGCTCTGCGCCGTCAACCGTTGGGCGCCGCTCTTTGTGTGTAACACACGGGGAAGCTGAGGCCCAGAGCGCGTGGGGTCCCAGGGAGGCTCAGAGCCAGAACTCAGACACAGGCAGTCTCTGAAACAGCTCTGGACGCCGGCCTTCTCTGCACCTCATGGCCTCCTGGATGGCTGCTGGGTCAGGACTCAGGTGGGGCTCCAGACGCCCCCCCAGCCCTCCGCCCAGCTCGGGTGGCTCTTCTGCCCCAGGGCCTTTGCACAAGCTCCTGCCACTGCCTGGACAGCCCCTCCTCCTCCTTCCTCCCCCGTCTCCCTCCTTCCTGGCCTGCTGCCTCTTTCTGCTCTGAGCTTGAGTCTACACAGCCCCTCGGAGGCTCACAGACAGCCAGGCAGGGTGGGGTCCAGGTGGAGGCCATCTTCTCTCTGTCCCCCTCAGCGGCCCTCAGACCGTCCCGGCCTCCGGCAGGGGCTGCTCACCCCCAGGGGCACACTGGGGTCTGCTGAGTGTGGGGTCTGGGAAGTCCCCCCTGGGGATTTCCCAGGCCTGGATCCCAGCAGCTGTGGGCTGCCCTGCGCCTGGGTGGGGGGCTCCCCTGGGAGTCCCGTGTAAACAGTTGGCACTAAGTATCACCCACCTCAAGGACACCCTGCCACGCCCTGCCTGGCCCAGAAGAAGGCAGAGGGGGTCGTCAGCCCTTGCGGTGTGACAGATGATCCTGCAACCCAGCCAGGTAACCCCGGGCATGCTTGTCTCCTTTTTCCGTGGCTCAGGCGTCCGAGGCAGCGCGGTGCCTGGTCTCTTCCGAAGCCTCCGCCTGGGAGCGTTGGCCCCCGTGGTCGGTTTCTTCTCCATACTCTCTTCTCCCGAGGGCCTCAGCTCCTTTCCAACGTGACAACTTGCTCCCCAAGGCCAGCTGGGGAGAAAATCGTAGCTCACAGCGGCCTCCAACCCCTGGACTCAAGCAGTCCTCCTGCCTCAGCCTCCTGAGTAGCTGGGACTCCAGGCGTGAGTCACCTCGCCGGGCCTCCTTTGATTTTCTCGACATTTTCTCTACTTACTTTTTTTGTTTGTTTGTTTTGTTTTGTTTTTTTGTTTTTGAGTTGGAGTCTCACTCTGTCGCCCAGACTGGAGTGCAGCGGCCGCTCCCG
>NW_007070993.1:0-1066 GCF_000164805.1 Carlito syrichta | reverse complement strand
CGGAGTCTCACTCTGTCACCCAGGCTGGAGTGCAGTGGCACGTTCATGGCCGCCACAACCTTGACCGGCTGGGCTCAGGTGATCCTTCCGCCTCAGCCTTCCAAGCAGCTGGAGCTACAGGAGGACGCTACCACACCCGGCTAATTTTTGATTTATTGTAGAGATGAGGTCTCACCTTGTTACCCAGGTTGATCTCAAACCTGTGAACTTAGTCCTCTCACCTCCGCCTTTCAAAGTGATGGGATTACAGGCCTGAGTCACAGTGCCTGGCTTTGATGTTTTGATTTATGGTAGAGACGAGGTCTCACCAAGCTGCCCGGGCTGGTCGCGAACCCGCAGGCTCAGGCAATCCTCTCACCTCGGCCTCCCAAAGTGCCTGAGCCACCGCGCCTGGCCAGCGTTTTTCGTTGTAAAGCTGTGGGGTGCAGTTCAGGGTTAGGTGTGCCAGTGGTCTGCGCACAGGTGAAGTTTGGGGCTCCCTTGGGCCCCCACTTGGCCGGTTGGAGATCAGGCACCCTTATGGACGTCGTGGCCCCCTCTCCCCCGGTTTTCTGATGCACCGTAGAGATGCGGTCTCCCACCCGGGGCTCAAGTGATCCTCCCGCCTCGGCCTCCCAAAATGCCGGGAGGAGAGGCACGAGCTTCGCGCCCTGCGAGCGCTGCCGGGTTTTGTTGGGCCCCATCTGCCTGCGACCGGGCTGCTCAGACGTGGCGTCAGGGGAGGGAGGCCTTCCTTGACCAGGTTCCCACGGGCCTGAGGCTGGGGGCGACCGGGCTGCCGGCCCCCGGCTGTGAGGACCAGGGGCCCCGTCTACCACCGCAGCACAGACGAGGCCTGCGGGGGCCGGAGGCCGTGCTGTGCGCCGCAGGGGGCTCAGCAGCGTCTCTGGTCGCCCCCAAGTGGGACAGCCCAGGCTGTGTCTGCACAGGGGGCCGACACCCTCCGGGGAGCAGCCCCCCAGGAGGACCGATGCTGCGCGCCGCCGGGGGACGGAAGTGAAGTCGCATTTGGCTGTTCGTGGCGCTTGTGCTCGGGCCAGGGCTGCGGCGTCCACAGCCGTTGACT
>NW_007070992.1:0-2375 GCF_000164805.1 Carlito syrichta | reverse complement strand
TAGCTAGCTAACTGGCTAGCCAGCTGACTTAACTAGCTAGCTACCTAGCTAGGCAGCTGGTTAGCCAGCTGACTTAACTAGCAGACATAACAACTGGCAAGCTGACTTAACTAGCTGACAACCAGCTAGCTACCTAGCTAGCCAGCTGGCATAGCTAACTGTCTTAAGTGACTTGCTACCTAGCTAGCTATCTAGCTAGCCAGCTGACTGAACTAGCTGACTGAACTAGCTAGCTACCTGACATGACTAGCTGACATATATCTAGGTTACTAACAAGCCAGCTGACTTAACTAGCTGAAATAACTAGCTAGTCAGAAGATTTGCCATCTGCCAACTAACTTTTTACCTAGCTAACCAGCTGGATAGCCAACTGACTTAACGTACTGACTTAACTAGCTAGCCAGCTGGTTGCCAGGTGACTTAACTAGCTGACATAACGAGCAAGTCAGCTGGCTAGACAGTTGCCTTAAATAGCTGGCTACCTATCTAGCAACCTGGCTAGACAGCTGAATTACCTAGCTGACTTTAGCTCGCAAGCTGTCTAGCCAGTTCACTTAACTAGCTAGCTACCTACCTAGCCAGGAGGCAAGCTTGCTGACTTAACTAGCTGACTTGAACAGCTAGCCTGCTGGCTGGCAATCTGACTTATCTAGCTAGCTACCTACCTAGCCAGCAGGCTAGACAGCTAACTAAACCAGCTGACTTAACCAGCTACCCAGTTGGCTACCCAGCTGATTTAACTCATTTACATCACTAGCTAGCCAGGTAGCTATCTAGCTGACTTAATTATCTAGCTGCCTACATTGACAGTTGGCTTGCCAGCTCTCTAAACTAGCTGAATTAACCAGCTAGCCAGTTGGCTAGCCAACTAACTTAACTGGTTCGCTACCTAGCTAGCCAACTATGTAGCCAGCTCATTTAACTAGCTGACTTAACAAGCTAACTACGTAGCTAGCCAGCTGACTTCTATAGTTAGCTACGTAGCTAGCTACCTAGCTAGTCAACTGACAAGAATTTAGTTAACTACCTAGCTACATAGATAATATGTTGCCTTAAATACTTAACTGCCTAGCTAGCTAGCTGACTTAATCAGATGGCTACGCAGTTAACTTACTCGTTATTTAACATTCTAGCTAGCTGACTTAATCATCTGACTTAACTCATTACCTAATGAGCGAGTTAGCTTACTCAGCCAGTTGGCTTAACTTGTTAGTTTTCTAGCTAGCTAGCTGACTAATCCATCTGACTTAACTGGTTAGCTAACTAGTTATCTAGCCTACTCAAACAGCTGACTCAAACCGTGTGCTAACTAGCTAGCTGGCTGACTCAACCAGCTTACTTAACCCGTTAGTTAACTAGCTAGCTACCTGACTCAACCTGCTGACTTAACGCATTAGCTAACCACTTAGCTAGCTCTCTTAACCAGCTTACTAAATTAGGTAGCTGACTTAACTAGCTGACTTAGCTAGCTGACTTAACTACATAGCTAGCTGACTTAACTGGCTGACTTAACTTGTTAGCTAGCTGACTTAACTACCTGAATCAAAAAGTTAGCTAACTATTTAGCTAGCTGAATAACTAGCTTACATAACTAGTTAGCAAACTATTTAGGTAGCAGGCTTAAGTAGCTGACTTAAATAGTTAGCTAACTAGTGAGCTAGCTGTCTTATCTAGCTGATTAGCTAGCTAATTAGCTAACTGACTTAGCTAGCTTACTTAACTAGTTGGCTAAGGAGATAGCAAGCTGACTTAATGAGTTGGTTAATGAATTAACTAAATGTTTTAACTGTTTGGTAAACGAATTAACTAGCTGTCTTAATTTGTTGGATAACAAGTTAGCTAGGTGTCTTAACTTGTTGGCGGATGACTGTTTATCTGGTTTAACACGTTGGGTGACTACTCTGCTGACTTGTTAGCTGGCTTTGCAAGTTGGCCATCTAGTCGGCCTAATAGTTAGCTGGGTTAATTATTTGACTGACGAGATGGCCCACAAGTTAACTCGGTTAACTAGTTGGCTGGCTAGTTTGCTGACGTGATTAGTTGGCTGACAACTTGGCCAATGATTTAGCTGACCTAACTAGTCATCCCACAAGTTAGCTTACCTAACTTGTCAGCTGACCAGTTGGCTGACTAGCCAGCCGATTGGTTAGCTGACTTAAATAGTTGGCCGGCTAGTCGTCTGACTGGTTAGCTTACTTAACTTGTCAGCCAGTGAGTGAGCCCACAGGAGAGCTGAATTAACTAGTTGGCTGGCGAGTGAGCTGACTTGTAAGCTTACTTAACTATTTGGTCCGTGAGTGAGCCGACTTTCATTTGACCGAGTGAGCTGACTGGTCAGCTGACTTTAGTCGACTAGCGAGTGAGAGAATGGTCAG
>NW_007070991.1:0-473 GCF_000164805.1 Carlito syrichta | reverse complement strand
AGGCCTTTGGGGCGCAAGACGGGGGTGGAGGGGATACTGCACGATCAGGCTGGGAGTTCCTCGTGGGAGAGGAGTGGGGGCAGGGGTGGCTTCTGAGGGCGTCAACAGGAAAACCGCTAAGTCTCCAGGACGCTGACATCCCGTTTCTCCTCCTGCCTGAGAGAGTCCACCCAAGGATCCAAGGGCATGGACTGCCGCCAGGTGGCTGGAAGGATTTCTGTGTGCAACAGCAGGGGGCATTTGGGCAAAGGAAGGGGCGTGCTTGGGTTGAGCCCAGCAGCCCCCTGTGTCGAAGGGACTCGGAAATGAAGGCGTGCATCGCAGGAGAAAGGCATCGAATGCACAGGTCCTGGGACCCATCAGAGTCCTGAGGCAACTGCCCGGAGAAGGGCCATCTTGGCCCTGGGCACCAGGTCCTGCCCTTGGCGTGGAAGGAGCCAGGATGCAAGAGGGAGAAGAGGAGTCGCCGGGGT
>NW_007070990.1:0-473 GCF_000164805.1 Carlito syrichta | reverse complement strand
TGTATACTGTTAGTTGCCACCTTCTCTCTCTCTCTCTCTCTCTCTCTCTCTCTCTCGCCCCCCCTTGTTTCATGTAACTTTCGCAGGAAGTTCTGCCCTCCTGACTCATTACTCATTCCCCAAGATCTGTTAACAGAAATCTTAGACCTCGTTTTCTATTGTGATGGTATACTGAATTTGCATCTTTCATCTGAATAACTCTATCCTTGGCAGGTTTTCCCATGAATGCTGGACAGAACATAGTCAGCCTTTTAGCACCAGAGGGATAATTAGGCAGGAACAAACTGGGCACAGGTGAGACAAGAGACTCAAGGGTATCTGCTGGTATAAATAAATTTTCTGTATGAGGACCTCCCCTACCTCCCCCCAGCATGGGTTGAACAAGTAGACATTAGGTCGTTCAACAGGTAAAAGAAGTATCCCTTAAAGGCACACTGTAAATGCCCATGTCTGTCTCTTGTTCATTTCCCCTA
>NW_007070989.1:0-474 GCF_000164805.1 Carlito syrichta | reverse complement strand
CTCTCTCTCTCTCTCTCTCTCTCTCTCTCTGGGTGTCCCTGACCTCACATCTCTCTCTCTTCCTCCCCCTCCTGGAGTCTCTAAGCTCGTTCCTCTCTCTGTCTCTCTCTCTCTCTCTCTGGGGGTCTCTGACCTTGTGTCCCTCCCCCATTCCACACACACACCCTCATCTCCTCTTCAATGCCAGGCGATGATGCGGGGACCCTCAGGGACACAGAACCGTTGGTCAGAATCTTTAGAAACAGCAGGAATTGCGAGACAGGAGGAGAAAGGGGAGGTGAAACGGCGAGCAGGACAGAAACCGCTGATTTTGCAACGCAGTCTGGGAGAGGAGAGTCTACTAGGAGAAAGTTAGCTGGGCCTTAAGCCTTGCTCTTGCGTCAGCTGGGGAAAGAGAGGACATCGCGGAGTGGCCCAGAAGATGCTCGGTTAGGGCTGACTGGGGTTCGGGTGTCAGGGTCTGATAAGCTTGGG
>NW_007070988.1:0-1023 GCF_000164805.1 Carlito syrichta | reverse complement strand
CCGCTCCCGCCAGGTCCGCCGCGCCCCCCGAGGGCCCGCCCGCCTCGGCGCCCAGGGACTTGTTCCAAGAGGTCCTGCAGAAGTACAAGAGCGCGCAGCTGGCGTAAGTGACCCGGGCCATCCAAGCCCACAGGGGGCGGGGAGGGTGGGGCGGAGAGCGGACTCAAGCCCCCGGGACGCCAAGCCCCTCCTGGGGGGATCCCCGGGGCCCAGCCCCCGCTGCTGAGCCGGGTTTGGGGGCCACAGGCTCCGCTCGCATGGAGCTGCCCACCAGCGCTGCTTGGGGTGAGCCCACCAGATGCCCGCATGGCATGGTGCGTCTGCGGAGCCCGTGTGGCTTGGATCTGGGACCCAGTGGGGGGAGGCAGGCTGGGGAGAGGGCTCAGCACCCTGAGGCCCGAGGAGCCCGGGGTTGAACCTGGCTGCCCCTCCGCCGTCCGGACACGCTCCCCTGGCCGCCCATCCCCTCCACGGGGCACCTGAGCCACCCGTGCCCACGCCTGCTGCCATGTCTCGCTCTGCGGCTGTCATCTGTGAAGCGCCAGGTGCCAACACCCGAGCCACAGGCGGCCCCATCTGCCTGGCACTGGCACTGGTGGCTGGGCCGGGTGCCCCCTGGAAACGGCCCTGCCCCCTCCTGGTCCTGTGGCCCCGGGACCCTGGAAGAGCCCGTGTCCTGGCCGGTCAAGTCGGGGGAGAGGAGTGTGTGGCCAAGCAATGCCCTGATTCCCATTCCAGCCCTTCTCAGACCCCACTGACCCCCTGCATGGCGGGTGGGACGGCTGACAGTCTAGAAAAGAGAGACCCCTCTGGTCTCAACACGGGTGCTGCCGCCCGCGTGACGGCCGACACTCGCTGTCCCCTTTGCGTCTCCCTTCTCTGTAGGACGTGGCTGGAGAGGACAGAATGACCTCTGGGGTCCCGTCCAGCCTGCGGGCCTCTGACCGCCTGACCCCTGGGGCGGGGCCTTGGGCCGGGCTCCCGGAGTGGCCTGCGCGTGAGGGGCTGAGCGCTCTAGGGTCC
>NW_007070987.1:0-475 GCF_000164805.1 Carlito syrichta | reverse complement strand
CTCTACCTGTGCATTGTTCATTGTGTTAGTGAAGGTCTTGTTCTTTGATCAATCCTGGACAATATGGTCAGATGGCAGGTTCTCCAATCTCGTTTACTGCATCTGTTCTAACATTCCCAAGTTGTTCCTTCATGCTCCACAAGGCAATTCTGTCATTTTTACATTTGTTGTAGGCCAATGTCACATTTGAACTTCAAGGTACTATCTCATAAGCATTTGGACTGGCACTGTGTCCTTGCCAAGAGACTAAAAGCTCAGTCATAGGAGAGCCTTCCCAGGTCAACACATTATTGCCTATCTAGATTTCAGTCTTTCCTCATCTGACAACACCAAGATTCACAGTCACCCCTTCCTCTGTTTGCTACAAGTGCACATTTAACTATGTCTTATAATTGCAGAAGGTGTCTTTTATTTTCTCTTGACAAGCACTGTTTGCTATACAGTTGTGGAAGGAGTCTGCTGTTTTCTCTTGGGG
>NW_007070986.1:0-801 GCF_000164805.1 Carlito syrichta | reverse complement strand
CCAGCCGACCTCGCCGGCTGGCCCAACAGGCCTGCGTGTGGAGCAACCGACCTCACCGGCTGACCCAATGAGCCAGCACACAGGCCAGCTGACCTCGCTGGCAGGCCGCACAAGCAAGAGCGTGGGCCGGCCAACCTCGCCGGGTGGCCTCATGAGCCAGTGCCCGGGTCAGCCGACCTCACCAGCTGGCCGCACGAGCCAGCCGACCTCTCCGGTTGGCAGTACAAGCCATCGTGTGGGTCAGCTGATCTCACCGGTTGGCCACACGGGCCAGCGCAGGGGCCAGCCGACCTCTCCGGATGGCCGCACGAGGCAGCGAGCGGACCAGCCGAACTCACTGGCTGACCACACGAGCTAGCGCGCAGGCCAGCCTACAGCAACAGCTTGCAGCACGAACCAGCACATGGGCCAGCCAACCTCTCCAGGTGGCCACACGAGGCAGCGAGTGGGCCAGCCGACCTCACCGGCTGGCCACACAAGCCAGCGCACAGGCCAGTCTACCTCAACAGCTGGCTGCACGAGCCAGTGCACGGGCTAGCCTACCACACAGGCTGGCCCAGAGTGTCAGCACACGGGTCAGACGACCTCACCTGCTGGGTGCACAAGGCAGCATGCCGATCAGCCGACCTCACCGGCTGGGCGCCAAAGCCAGCGCACGGGCCAGCTGACCTCACCGGCTGGCCACACTGGCCAGCATGCAGGCCGGCCGACCTCGCCGGCTGGCCCAACGTGCCAGCGCACTGACCGGCCTAACTCACTGGCTGACCCAACAAGCCAGCGCATGGGCCAGCCGACCTCGCC
>NW_007070985.1:0-616 GCF_000164805.1 Carlito syrichta | reverse complement strand
GACAGCTGTGGGATTCCTTGGGGGGGAGGGAGTTGGGTGAGATCCACTGCAGGCTAGCAGACGTGGGACCCCTGGGACCCGCTGCAGCCCGGCGGCTGTGGGAAGGTGTGAGAGAGATAAGGAGGAGGAAAGAACCTTTAGCTGTGGCTTGGCAAGAGAAAGGGAGAAAAGGAAGCCTTCAGGGTCCGCTGTAGCTGTGAAGGCCGAGGCGAGGTGCATTCCCCCTTGCCCTGGGGCCGGAGGGGCTGCCAGACAATCAACGGCCAGTTCCTCCTGGTGATCCCGGGGCAAGTTTCGGGCTTCCGTGTCTGGGGAACTCACCTATCCAATGGTCGCTGGTGGATGCAGGTCACACGTTCAAAACGGTGGTGAAGGTCCGGGAGGGCTGGAGTGGCCACTGGCGCTGGGTCGGGGGTCCTGCCTACGGGGTTAGACCTGCACCAGGGCGGGAGAGCACCCGATCTGAGCCACGGCACCAATGAAAGAAGTTCAGCGCCAGTAATGACTCCACACCCAGCCAGGATCAAGAGAGTTATTAAAAGCGGCTGTTACAGAGGGGATTTGTAATGGGAAAAAAGAAAAAGAGAGAGAGAAAGAGAGAGTAAGAGAGAGAGAG
>NW_007070984.1:0-1314 GCF_000164805.1 Carlito syrichta | reverse complement strand
GAGGCTGCGGTGGCCGGGAGCGGCCACTGCAGTCCAGTCTGGGTGACAGAGTGAGACTCCGACTCAAAAAATAGAAAAAGGAGAGGTGGACTCTGCAGACAGTGACCACAGGCAAGGCTCCCTTTCTCCCACCCCACCCCGAGCAGAGGTTTCTCATCTCAAGGGGCCCTGCCTGGACCTCAGTCTCTTCTCGATTGTCTCATGTCCTCCCTTCGGCGGGGCCCCCTCCCTGTCTGCTTGCCCCAGGTGTGGGGGACCTCTTGCCCCAGATGCTCATCTCTCCACATTCTTGCTTTCCGGGGCCACACGCACCGGTGGGGGCCAAGGCATGCCCACCCAGCTGGACAGGCCCCCTGGTGCCCATGGACGATGCACCACTCTCCAGAAGCTGAGAGCCAAGGGTGGGTGTGCCCTCTGAGCCACCTAGAATCCCACCCCCCCGGAGGTCCAGGGTCCAGGCCTTCCTCAGCGCTCGTGCCCTCCCCTCTGGGAAGCAGCACACCTATCTACAACCCACACAAGGCAAACTCCCGCCCTGCTCGAAATCTCCCTCCATGCACAGGAAAGGGAGCCCTGAGCTGTCTCCACCTCCACCCACCCGCCCCTGAAGGGCCTGGCCCAATGCCTACCTTCCCTGCCAGGCTGTGCACCCAGACACGCCCTCAGGAAACCCCACTGTGTTTCCCTGGGGCCACCTGACTCACACCTGCAGGGGCTGGAGAGGGGACTAGATTCCCGCGGCCTGGGGAGACCAGAGTGGCCAGTGGGGCAGCAGTCCTGCACCCTCCCCTGGAGTCAGGTCCACCCGTGTGGCCCCAGCGCCCTGTGTGTGGAAAGGGGGGGCCCAGGGGTCCCAAGCTTCACCCTTGGGGCATGTGCCTGGGCCCTGGATGGGCTGCCTGCCTAGCCGCTGGCTGGGACTGATGACGGTCTCTGATGCTTGGGTCCACTCTCAGCCCAGGTTTAGGGGGCAGAAGGGGGTCTGCAGGTGCAGGGACAGGGGTGCCCGCCCTGGGAGGGGCTCAGGGAGGCACCTGAGGCTGGACAAGCGCTCTGGGCAGCAAGGGGACCAGGAAGGGAAAGGAGGAGACCGCGGCTTTCCCAGGGCCGGAGCAGCCCAGGCCTGAACCGAGCTTGCGGCAGGTCTGCGGCCGGCGCGGGCCGGGGCTCCCGGTCTTCCCTGGCGTACCCGCCGTGGCGCGCGCTGAGCCGCTCCATGTACTGGGCCACCACGTCCACGGCCTCGGCCTCGGGCAGCTGCAGGTTCCCCGACACGTTGCAGCGCAGGTCGTTCCAGTCCGAGCGCAGCAGCTC
>NW_007070983.1:0-749 GCF_000164805.1 Carlito syrichta | reverse complement strand
TTGGACTGTGTGGATTATATCATCTGGCTTCATATCACATGGCTTAGGCTTGAGTTCAGCCAGTGTCAAGTTTCAGAATGATATTGAAGGGAAAGATCATAGTATGATAAGGATATTTAATTACTTGGATTAATCTGATTACTTTCTGCAAGTTTCTTTGGCTATGTTACATTTAAAGCAAGCAGCAAATTCATTCTTCTTTGATTTCTGGTAACACCTCTCATCTCTAATGTCTTCAGTTCTCCCTATGGTAGCAACTTTTGGTTTTCAAACACTCTCCCTACGCTTTTATAAATAACTCATTTATTAAAACTTCCTTGTATTAGCATTATTTGAGAGTGCCTTCTGTTCTCTATGGTGCCATTAACAGATAAAAGTACTAAAAGTAAAATCAGGAGAAAGATAGTCTGCAGTCAGGTAGGGGCATGGATCAATAAGGTGGTAGGATAAAATGAGGAATAGTCTCACTGTAGAGTTTCCAAATTATTTAATAAGATATAAATATATTAAATCAAGACACATTTTATTCTGTTTACCCTGAAATCATGCCTGTATTATATGTTTGATTCTAAAGGATAAATTCTATTGATGTAATTCTATGAATTTTAATGAATGAAGGGAAAATATGATCATTTAAAAAATATTAAAAACCTTTTAATTAATTTAATAACATTAAGTAAAAATATCCAGATAAAATTGAAATGATGCTATGAGGTAGTTTCAGTATTATGACAGAAGTGAGTTAGGGA
>NW_007070982.1:0-507 GCF_000164805.1 Carlito syrichta | reverse complement strand
TCGATGTCAATTTCCAAAAATAAAATACATATATAGTATGTGTGTGTGTGTGTGTGTGTGTGCGCACGCGCGTGCACGCACACGTGTGCACATGCACACACTTTTGAAAAATTTATTTAGGTGCCAGATTTTCTAGAATACTCTCAGGATCCTGAGTCACACTCTGGGAACACTCTGGGAACACTATGGGTAACACTATGTTAAGTAGCTTTTGGAGGGCTGATCAGGCTTGGCTTTTTCATCTCTACACATAATATAATAATAATAGAAAATACCTCTTGTTTCACATATGAATCTTACAAATATAATTTTTGAGCACAATTACTTCATAGCTGGTTGGATGCCTTTATCTGAACCTGACTCTCTCCTCCTCCCTGGTTCAAATTTGTAAAGTTTGTCCGTAGTTATAATTTATAAAGTTTTCTTTTTTTTTTTTTTTTTTTTTTTTTTTTTTTTTTTTTTTTTTTTTTTTTTTTAACCAAAATTTTTTATAAGGGTTTTGGGGGG
>NW_007070981.1:0-1037 GCF_000164805.1 Carlito syrichta | reverse complement strand
GGCCACTGCACTCCAGTCTGGGTGACAGAGTGAGACTCCAACTAAAAAAAAAAAAAATCTGAGTTTCAGATAATTTTTCAATACAGGTATATCCCATGCAATATTTGGGACATACTAATACATTTTTTTTTTTTGAGTCAGGGTCTTACTCCCTCACCCAGACTTGAGTGCAGTGGCACACACGCTCACGGCCACCCCAGCGTCAACCTGCTGGACTCCGGTGCTCCTTCTGCCTCAACCCTCCAAGTAGCTGGAACTACAGGTGCACACTACCACACCCGACTAATTTTTTGATTTATTGTAGAGGTGAGGTTTATACCAAGTTGCCCGGGCAGGTCTCAAACCCACAGACTCAGGCAATCCACTCGCCTTGGCCTCCCAAAGTACTGGGATTACAGGCTGAGCCACCGAGCCCGGTCATACTAATACTTTTCAAAAATCTTCATTGTTTGTCTGAAATTCATACATAATTGGACAACCTGTTTTGTTTTGTTTTGCTAAATCTGGTACCCTTACTTGGACTCTTGTCTGGAGAGGAGTTGGGGTTGGTGGTATGTTAAGGGTATCCGCTCTGAGTACAAAATCTGGCTCTGAGGACAGGCACAATGATTGACACCTGTAATCCCAGCACATTGGGAAGCTGAAGCAGGAGGATTATTTGAGACCAGGAACTTGAGACCAGCCTGGACAACATAGGGAGACTCTGTCTCTACTATATATATATATATTTTTTTTTTTTTTTTTAATTAACTGTGCATGGTGACTCACACCTGTAATCCTGGCACTTTGGGAGGCCGAGACAGAGGGATCACTTGAGGCCAGGAGCTTGAGACCAACCTGGACAACAGAGTGAGACCCCCTCTATGCAAATTTTTTTTTAATTAGTTGGGCATGGTGGCTCATGCCTGTAATGCCAGTTACTTAGGAGGCTGAGGAAGGAAGATCTCTTGAGCCCAGGAGTGAACTTTGACTGTGCTACTGCACTCCAGCCTGCGTGACAGAGTGAGACTCTGTCTCTAAAAAAAAAAAAAAAAAAA
>NW_007070980.1:0-810 GCF_000164805.1 Carlito syrichta | reverse complement strand
CCCCATCTGAAGCGCCGGAGGCGCCGCCGCCCCCCCCTGAGGCGGTGGAGGTGGCAAAGGCGCCACCACCCCCCTCCTCCACAGCGGCCAAGCCTCCACCTCCTCTTCCGAGGCTCCGCCTCCTCCAAGGCAGCCAAACAGCTACTTCCTCTGAGGCACGTGCCACACAGAGGTGGCCATTGCACATCACACCACCTGTGCCAGTGGCCCAGCTGCCCCTGCCACCATGGTTGCTGCTGCCGCCACTAAGGCAGACATTTTACATCACACCATCAGTGCCTGAGGGGGGAGCAAGCAGCTGAGATAAAGACCATCTGGAGGAGGGATAACACCACCTGCTGGTGATTCAAGCCTACCACCAGCAAGTGCTGGTCCAAGGCCTAGGGTCCCTTGGTCCCACACAGGGCCCGATACTGTGACCCCTGCTGCTGCTGTTCCACTGCATGTGTGGGAGTCTCGGGTCTCAGCAAGCTCCCTGGCTACATCGTCTCTTCTCGTCACCAAGCTGCTGGTCACTCAGGGAGGCTCTGGACACCCACCCTTCAGAGACATCAGTCCCATTCCTGGTTGAAGTACCCTGTGGGGGGCCCAGAGCCACTCTCGCCACTCACCACCTGCCCGTTGGAGCTTTGGAGCTCTAGAACCCTGGGCCCACCCTGGCTGAGGCACTCAGCCTGTGACCCCAAGCTTGGGGACCCAGACAAGCAGAGAGAAAGGGACCTATGAAAGAGAATCTGCCTCCGTCTTTCTCCAGGCAGAGATTTCCATTGCCCTGCCCACCTATCAACAAACTCCACCTTGGTTCCTAAG
>NW_007070979.1:0-474 GCF_000164805.1 Carlito syrichta | reverse complement strand
CTGGTTTACCTTTCTTTAATCTAGGCTTCTCCATACAGTTAGACAGTTACTTTTTGTTCTCTGAGCATCTTTTTTCTTGTTACAGTGGTATACCGGAGTCATGCCTCTGATGTTAATCTGAGTTTAAATCATGGCTCTACCACTCACTCTGTGGCCCTAAGCAAATTGCTTCAACTGCTCTCAACCTCAGTTTTCCTGTCTGTAAAATGGGGCTGTGTTATTTCATTTATAAGGTTGTTATACATATTAAATGGGATAATGTATGAAAGTAGTGCCTGGCTTATTGTAGGCACTTAGTTAAAACTGGCTTCTATTTTATTATGCTTGGACCTTGAAACAATAAGGAGAGTGGGCAGACTCTTGTTATTTACAGAGCTGCGTTTTCCCTTTGCTTATCCTCAGATTTTCAGAAGCTATTTTATTTTATTTTATTTTATTGTTTTTGAGTTGGAGTCTCACTCTGTCGGCCAGGCT
>NW_007070978.1:0-486 GCF_000164805.1 Carlito syrichta | reverse complement strand
TCAGACAGACCTGAATTTGAATCCAGCTCAGTTGCTGGCTAACTGTACAAACTTTGACTTCTACTCCATTCTTCAAATGTCAGCTCGAAGGCTTATGCCCTCCAGGATGTCATCTCTGACCCTCCAGCTAGGTCAGATCCCCTATTTAGGAATCGCATGATCTCTTAAAATTTTCATGCATAACATGCATCCGTTTGTAATTTTATATTTTATATGTGTGATGATTTCTCTACTACTTTTTTTTTTTGGTCACTTCCTGCATTCTAAGCTTATAGAAAGCAGGGACCACATCTCTTTCATTCACCATTTTAGCCCAGGGACTAGCACATAGAAAATGCTCAATCAAGATCTGAGAAATAAATTACACCCAGTTTAATTGTCTATTAAATGGGATGAGAGTAGCAGAGGTTTGTTGTGAAGATGAAAGAAACAATACCTATATTTTTTTTTTTTTTTTTTTTTTTGGGGGGGGGGGGGGGGGGGGGG
>NW_007070977.1:0-656 GCF_000164805.1 Carlito syrichta | reverse complement strand
TTCCAGTTACTTGGAAGGCTGAGGCAGAAGGATTGCCTAAGCCCAGCAGGTCAAGGCTGCCGTGGCTGGAAGCGTGCCACTGCCCTCCAGCCTGGGCAACAATGAGACTCTGACTCAAAAAAAAAAAAAAAAAATGGAAACAAATCATGTGTTATCTTTGTAGATTTTTGGTTAAGTTTTAATTTTATTTCTAATCTTAATTTTATTTTGAGCTTGAGAAAAGCTGATAAAAGAGAATTTGAGAAACATGTGGAGGAGTTGGTCTTAGATAGGAGGGGCATTTTCTCAGTTGTAGGAAGAAGATGATATGGAGCTAAGCATAGTTCAATTTGTAGGTTGGTAATAGAAAGTGGAGTCATTTTTGTTTGATGATTTCTGCTTTCTCAATTATCTAAGTGGCAAGGTCACAACTAAGAAAGATTAGAGGTAAGAATAAGCATGAAATCACTGTCTTAGAAAATAGAAAAAATGGATTTCTTAAGTAATATAGTAGGATTTCTGGGCAATGTTTATGGGTTTTTTTTTTTTTTTGGAGTTGGAGTCTCACTCTGTCGCCCAGATTGGAGTGCAGTGGCACGCTCCCGGCCACCGCAGCCTCTCCTGCTGGGCTCTGGTGATCCTTCCGCCTCTGCCTTCCAAGTAGCTGGAACTACAGG
>NW_007070976.1:0-481 GCF_000164805.1 Carlito syrichta | reverse complement strand
ATACATTGGCTGACTACTCGGCCAACATGTTTGCTGGCATAAAACGTTGGCAGAATATTCAATCGACTATTTAGCTGGGTTAACTAGTTGACTGACGAGTTTTCCTACTAGTTAGCTCGGTTAACTAGTTGCCTGACTAATTTGCTGACTTAATCAATCGTCTGATTATTTGGAAGGCTACTTAGCTGACCTAACTTGTCGGCCAACTAGTTAGCAGACCTTAATTATCAACTGACAAGTTGGCCCACTACTCAGCCAGTTGGTTAGCTAACTTAACTAATTGTATGGCTAGTAGGCTGACCGGTAACCTGACTTAACTAGTCAGCTGCTGTGTGAGCCTACATGTTAGCTGACAACTAGTCGACTGGTGAGTGAACCAACAGGGCAGCTGAATTTACTAGTTCATCGGCGAGTGAGACGATTGGTCAGCTGACTTAACTAGTCAGCTGGAGTGTGATATGACTGGTCAGCTATATTTAGT
>NW_007070975.1:0-1342 GCF_000164805.1 Carlito syrichta | reverse complement strand
TCCTGTGTTATGAGTGCCCCAGTGACTGATCCTAACTTGTGATGGCTGCCAAGTTATTAGCCATACTCCATAAGTCATCCTCTGTGACAGGTGCCCTAGTGACTGACTCTCCTCTATTTGGGGTGTCCCAGTGACTGCATCTTCTCTGTAATGCATGCCCCAATGACTGAGTCTCCTGTACAAATGGTGCCCCAGGTACTGACCCTTCTCTATTATGGTGCCCCAGTCACTTGGGTATGTATCACTGAGAAGGTTTAGTCACTGGGACACCAATAATGGAGAGGAACTAGTCACTAGGGCACCTATTACTTAACAGACCATGGCAGTAAGACTAGGGTAATCTTCACAGAGGAATGTTATTCAGTGGGGGCACTCATCACGTTGGAGGATAAATAACTGAGGCATTTTTCACGTTTTCACCTTCCTCCGTGAATGATGCCCTAAAAACAAGCCCTACTCTGTGATGCTGACCCAGTTAACTGTCCTCCTACAAATGGGTGCACCAGTGACATGCCTTCCTTTTGATGGGTGTTCCAGTTACTGGCCTACATGACTGATGGATAATCCTGTAACTCATCTTCTCTGTGGCAGTTGTACCTGTGACTGGTCCTTCTTCAAAATGAGTACCTGCTTCACAATGAGTGTTCCTTCTATGTGATGGCTTTCCCAGTGACTGACCCTAAATTGAAATGGGTGCCTAAGTTACTGGTTCTTCCCTGTGATGTATGCTCTAGCGACTGGGTCTATCTGTGATCGATGCCACAGTGTCTGACCCTCCTCTGTGTTGGGTGTCTCATTGAATGACCCTTCTCAGTGATTGGTGCCCCAATTAATAGGCCTTTCTCTGATTGTGCCCTAGTGAATAGCCTTCATATGTGATTGGCATCTCCATGACTGAATCTCTCGTGATAGTGGTATCAATAACTTGGTCTTCTCCATGATTACTCCAGTGACTGGGCCTCCTATGTGATTGGTGAACTAGTGATTGGTCATCCTCTAGGATTGGTGCCTCAGTGATTAGCCCTTTTTGTGATGGGTTACCTAGTAAGTAGGCTTCCTTCAAAATAGGTGACCAAGTGACAAG
The DNA here is from genome assembly GCF_000164805.1 of Carlito syrichta. Classification (NCBI taxonomy): domain Eukaryota; kingdom Metazoa; phylum Chordata; class Mammalia; order Primates; family Tarsiidae; genus Carlito; species Carlito syrichta. The sequence goes on along the minus strand of NW_007070975.1, from coordinate 258 downwards.
TCCTTCTCTGTGATGAATCCCCAGTTTCCAGGCCCCTTCCATAAAGGGTATCACAGCGATTGACTATCCTCTGTGTTGGGTCTTCCACTGATTGGACCTCCTCCATAACAGATAGTGCATTGTTAGGTCCTCTTTTGTTATTGGTGCTCCAATGGCTGGCCCTCCTGCAAATTGGGTGCCCTTTTGTCTGGCATTCCACTATTATGGATGCCACCATGGTTAACCCTCCTCAGTGATGTATGTTTCACTGACTAGGCT
>NW_007070974.1:0-842 GCF_000164805.1 Carlito syrichta | reverse complement strand
TGCTGGGCTCCGGCAATCCTTCTACCTCAGCCTTCCAAGTAGCTGGAACTACAGGCGCACGCTACCACACCCGGTTGATTTTTTATTTTATGTAGAGATGAGGTCTCGCCAAGTTGCCCAGGCGGGTCTCGAACCCGCGGACTCAGACTGTTTTTGTTTGTTTGTTTTAAGTCGAGGTCTTACTCTGTTGCCCAGGTTGGAGTGCAGAGGCACAACCATGGCTACCGCAGCCTTGAAATTCTGGACTCAGGCGATCCTTCCGCCTCTGACTCCTGAGCAGCTGGACCACAGGCGCGTGCCACCACGCCTAGCTAGTTTTATTTTTATTTTTTTGTAGAGACACGGTCTCAGTAGCCCAGGCTGGTCTTGAACCATAAGGCTCAGGCAATCCCCTCACCTTAGCCTCCCAGAGTGCTGGGATTACAGGCATGAGCCGCCGTGCCCTGCTACTGCTCAGCTTTTACTAGAGGCCATCCCCGGCTGGGCAGGGCTTACGAGTCCTCGGCCATCAGCGTTTCCGTTTTCAGAAGCCCCCCAAGGACGACACGGCAAGTGGAGCAAGGACGGGAGGGCGGGGCACCAGCAGACCCCGCCCCGCCGCGCCTCGGCCCCCGACCCTGGGGAACAGCCCCTGCGCGAGCTCTGAATTCCAGTACCCGGAGACCGACAGGCGGGGGTGAGGGCGGCGAAGCGCACGTCCTGGGAGGGATAAGGAGCTGCGCGTTCGGGGGTTTCTCCCTGACGTGCAAGAATGCGGAATTCGGGTTGGGCGGAGTCACCGCCAAAAGCCCCCCGAGTGGAGGCGAGGAGGCCCGCGGGGGACCCGGCCGGGCCGGCGCGGG
>NW_007070973.1:0-729 GCF_000164805.1 Carlito syrichta | reverse complement strand
CCAGCTGACTAGACAGTTGAATTATTTCCCTAGCTACCTAGCTAGCCAGCAGGCTAGCCAGCTGACTTAACTAGCTGACTTAATGAAGTAACCCACTGGCAAGCCAGCAGACTTAACTATTTAACTACCTAGCTAGACAAATGAATAGCCAGTTGACTTATCTAATTGACATAACTAGACACCTGATGGCTAGCCAGTTGACTTAACGAGCTACATACCTACATAGCCTACTGACTTGCCATCTGACTTAACTACCTAACTACATAGCTAACCTGTTGTCCAGAGTGCTTACTTAAATATGTGACTTCACTAGCTAGCTAGCTGACTAGCCAGCTGAATTAACGAGCTAGCTACCCTGCTAGGCAGGTGGAAAGCCAGCTGACATAACTAGCTGACTTAACTAGCTGACTTAACGAGCTAGCTACTTAGCTAACCAGCTGACTTAACAAGCTTTTGTAACTAGTTAGCTAACTAGTAAGCTATCATGTAGCTAGCTGATTTAACTTGCTGACTTATCTATCTAGGTAACTGACATATCTAGCTGACTTAACTAGCTAGTTTCCTAGTTAGCCAGAGGACGTAACTAACTGAAATAACGAGTGAGCCAGCAGGTTACCCAATTGATATAACTTGCTTTTTAACGAGCTGATTTACCAGCTAGCCCACTCATTAGTCAACTAACTAAACTAGCTAACTTAACTAGCTATCCAGCTGGCTAGCCAGCTGACT
>NW_007070972.1:0-950 GCF_000164805.1 Carlito syrichta | reverse complement strand
AGTTTGAGGCTGCAGTGACCGATGATTGCACCACTGCACTACAGCCTCAGGGACAGAGTGACACTCTGTCTCTAAAAGAGAAAAGATTAAGAAGGGGAAAGGAGAGGGTAGAAGCAGGAAACGGGGGCTGCCATTTCTGACAGAGGGGCAGGGCAGACCCTTCCCCACCTGTTTGCACCCCTGTATCTTTGTGCCCCTGCCCCGCCCCTGTCTACCTCTCAAGTGCCACATAGGGCTTTGCCTGCCCTGAGTCTTTTTTCTCATTTCTCCCCCACCCAACTCCACTCCACTACCCTCCCCCACTGCCCAAGTCCTTCTTGAGGACCTGGCCCAGCAGCCCCGAGGTCTGTCTTGTTCCCTGGAATTGCTGCCACACAGCCATTTCTAGCCCCGAGCTCCTTCCTACCTACTTAACTCAAGTGGGCAGGGAGGGGGCCAGATACACACCCTGTGATCCAACCTTCCCCACTGTGCCTCAGTTTCCCCATCTGCTCACTCCAGCCTCTCCCGGGGGAGGCTCTGGGGAAGAGTCTCCAGACACACGAGTATGAAACAAGGCTCCTCTTCATCCCCGGTGGGCCTAGGGGATTGGGAAATTCTAGATCTTCCTCAGACCAATGCCCCCGTCAACCTGGGCCCTTGAATGCTGACAATTCCTGCTGGGCTTGGACGGAGGCCACGTCCATTTTTTTTGAGTCGCTAGACGGAGGCCACGTCCAGCGACTCAAAAAAAATCTTTTTTTTTTGAGTTGGGGTCTCACTCTGTCACCCAGGCTGGAGCATATAGTCAGGCTGGAGTGTAATGGCACGACCATGGGTCACCACAGCCTCCACTTCCCGGGCTCAAGCAATGCTCTCGCCTCAGCCTTCCGAGTAACACACTCATGTTTTGATTTTTTTGGAGAGACAAGGTCTCTCTATGCTGCCCAGGCTGATCTCGAACTCCTGGG
>NW_007070971.1:6749-7690 GCF_000164805.1 Carlito syrichta | reverse complement strand
GTGCGACACGCGTGTGCCCAGAATCCACCGTCGTGGGGCCGAGGTCTCGGGGTCTGGGGCTCCCAAGGCTGCGTTTCTGCCTCACTTGTCTGCGTGGACATTGAGGGGGTCCCCTGGGCTCTGGCTGTCGGGGTTTTCCTCTATCCGGCCGGGGCCAGGGGTTGGGGGTGTCAGGGGCCCCCTCTCTCCCCTCCGGCTGTGTGACCTTGGGCAAGCTCCTTGGCCTCTCTGTGCCTCCCTTGCTCCTCTGCAGAGATGCAGCCGTGCCCGTCTCGGCGCAGGAAGGAGGTGAGGAAAGCCCACGGAGAGTTGAGCCGGTGCCTGGACCACGCGGCGTGCCGAGGTGCTGCTGCGCGGCCACCCCGTGAGCTCAGCCACTGCCGGGCTGGGGTCTGGCCTTGCCCGTGAGGCCGCCGCCACCCGCCCTCGGAGGCCCGGCCCTGCCAAGAGCCTCCTGTCCAGACGGCCCCGCCCCACCCACTCCGGGGCCGGGGCGCATTCCAGGCGGACTTCCCGGAGACCGAGGGCCACGGCCGAGGCCGTCCAGGACAAGGCCGAGCTCCTCCTCGTCTGGAACGGGGAGGCAGGTCCCTTGGGAGCCAGCGCCGGGCTGGCTCCGCCCCCCCGTGGGACCCTCGGTCCCAGAAACAGTGAGGAAGCCCTTGGGTTTGCTCAGTTTATTAGACGACGCACCCCACTCTCAGCCGCCTGGGAATCAGGAGGCGCCTGGGAGCGGGTGCCCGGTCCGTGTGGCCGCCCCTCCCCTCCAGGGCCCAGGGACGAGGCAGGGACAGCCCCCCGCTGCGGGCGCACTTGGGTCTGAGGGGGGCGGGCTCGGAGGGGTGTCGGCCGGCCCTGGTGGGCCTCCGGGCGTCTGTCCCGCGGCGGGGCGGGCGGCAGCGGGCTGTGGGCGCCCGTCTCCCGGCCCCCTCACCTCCTGG
>NW_007070971.1:4409-5870 GCF_000164805.1 Carlito syrichta | reverse complement strand
GGAAGGAGTGGTGGGCGCGCTTGGGGAAGATGATGGTGGTAGTTCGGAAGCGCAGGGCGCGCGGCCGCGGCTCCAGGGTCAGCTGGCTGCGGTAGCGGCGCCACGTGCAGTCGGACGCCAGCAGCACGGTCTCGCTGTAGGCCGTGACCGTGGGCACCGGCGCGTAGAAGACCTTGTCCCGGAAGTGCTTCTCGGAGGCATAGGTGACCTCGGAGTTGCAGCTGGGGAGGCGAGGGGGCAGCCGTGAGTGGCCTGGGTGGCCGGGCCCCACCCCTCCACACGCAGGCGCACACGCGACGCCCCCACGGCAGACGTGCTGCGTTTGCTGTTTTGATCTGGGCACTCGCTGTGTCGCCCAGGCTGGAGGGCAGTGGCACCTGCACGGCTCCCCACAGACGCCACCTCCTGGGTCAGGTGATCCTTCCACCTCAGCCTCCCGAGTAGCCGGGACTCTGGGTGTGCGCCACCACGCCTGGCTGATTTTTTTTGATGTATTGTAGAGACGAGGTCTTCCATGTGGCCCAGGCGGGTCTCGAACCCCTGGGCTCAAGCAGTCCTCCCTCCTCGGCCTCCCCAAGTGCTGGGATAACAGGTATGAGCCACCATGCCCGGCTGGGCGGACATCCGTAAGCACAGTGGGCCCAGGATCTTCCAAAATGTCAAGGTCGAGAAGGTCACAGAAGGGCTGAGGGCCACTCCGGCTTAAAGGTGACTGGAGAGACAGACCGCTAAGCCAGGGTGACCCCGGCCGCATCTTGAACTCAGGACAGAGATGCCACGAGAGGACGTGACGGGCGGTGGAGGCACTGGACCGGGAAACGCGGGCTGCGTGGGGGCGTGGCCACGCGGGGTTTCCCACGCTGACGCCGTGGGGAGGCGGCGCTGTCGCGAGGAGACGCCCTCAGGCCAGCCCCAGCCGCCTCTCAGGGCACGCCGCCAGCCACTGTGGCCCTGTGCAGGGGGCGCTTGGGTCGCCCTGCACCTTGTGGCGTGTTTCCAGACCGAGACTGCATCCACACAGGTTTCCCCAGAAGTCTCCTCGGCACGGGAAGGGGGACCGGCCGCACCCCTGTTCCCCCTCCGGGCTTTTGGGAGCCCCGGCTGGAGGCAGCGGCCCTGGGAGGGGAGCCTTCCCCGTCTCCGTCCCGCCGACCCCACAGGGGCCCTCCACACTCGTGGAGGGGCCCGAGGTCCCAGGGTCCTGGCGACCCTCCTCCCCCCGGCCACGGCTTCTGATCTGGGCTGCATGTTAAGAGTCAAGAGTGTAGCCGGGCTCGGTGGCTCAGCCTGCCATCCCGCACTTGGGAGGCCGAGGTGAGTGAATGGCCTGAGCCCGCGGGTTCGAGACCCGCCCGGGCAACTTGGCGAGGCCTCACCTCTACAATAAGACAAAAACTGGCCGGGCGTGGTAGCGCGCGCCTGTAGTTCCAGCTACTCGGAAGGCGGAGGCGGAAGGATCGC
>NW_007070971.1:1743-3823 GCF_000164805.1 Carlito syrichta | reverse complement strand
CGGCCCGGCCATCAGGAAGCCCCCCGCCCCATCCCACGGCACGGGCTGCGGCCTCTCGGGGCAGCTGGAGCCGGCAGAGTCGTGGCGACGTGGCCGCCCAGGGCTCCGAGCAGGCCGGGAGCCTCACTCCTTGCCGAGCCTTCTGGGACCGCCCGGGGCTGGGTGACCTGCCCCCTGGCACACCCGTGGGTGGGCGCTGGTACAGGCAAGCCAGGCCCCCTGGCAGACGGCCCGGGGGCGGGTGTGGCTGGCCCGCCCACCGAGCATCGCCTCTGGAAACGGCTGCTTCTTCCCGACGACCAGCACCCCACGGTTCGGGGAGAGCCCCAGGTTTTCTTGCCAGAGCTGCGGGGCCCGGTCCCCACCCTGAGGTGGCTGAGAATGCAGGGGGTGGGGGTGGCAGGGGGAACCCATCCGGACGGGCAGCCACCCTGTGGAGCGCGGGGATCAGAGAGAGCGAGCAAGTCTTGCCGGCACAGTTCCGGTGCCTGGATCCAGCCACACCTGAGGCTGGCGCCCTGACGGTGAGCACCAGCAACTCGATTTTGTGGCTTAAGGCTATGTGAGCAACTTTCCTGTCCTGTGCATGTGACAAAATTGCACGTGTAGCCCACAAATGGACACATAAGGAAAAGGAATCTTGGCGAGGCGGGAAGGAGCCCCTGCCAGACGACTGCCAAGAAAACACCCCTGCCCCCTCCCAAGCCATCCCAGGGCTCCACACTGGGAAGTTCTTTCTCTGGTCTGTTCTAAAGTTTGTCTGGAGTTCCACTTTCTTTTTTTTTTTTGAGTTGGAGTCTCACTCTGTCGCCCAGGCTGGAGTGCAATGGCGTGCTCACAGCCACCCCAGCTTGGACCCGCTGGGCTCCGGCGATCCTTCCGCCTCAGTCTTCCAAGTACCCGGAGCTACAGGCATGCACCACCACGCCTGGCTGATTTTTGATTGACTGCAGAGACGAGGTCTCGCCAAGTTCCCCAGGCGGGTCTCGAACCCGCGGGCTCAGGCAATCCTCTCGCCTCGGCCTCCCAGAATGCTGGGATGACAGGCTGAGCCACCGAGCCTGGCCAAAAGTTCCATGTCCCGTGAGAGGCCATCAGGGCCCCGCTGGTCCCCTCTCTCCCCTGGAAGTGGCCTCAGGCCCCCCCAAGCCTCCCGGCTCTGCCCAGTGCTGGCTCCCCCTGAGCTCCCCCGAAGCACAGACCTCTGCTCCGGGTCCCACGCTCCTCACCCAAGGCGCTGTCCACCCCGACCCAGCCCCGGCGGCCACGCACTCCAGCTCCCCGGTCCACGCACACGGGGTCACACTGCCCGGCCCGGTACATGCAGACCCACGACGCATCCTGCCAGTCCCTGTGTCGCCTCAGGCCCAGACGTCGCTGCCGGCGGGCCCCGTGCGTGACAGGGCTGCCCCGGCCTCGGCCCGGCGGGAAGGTGGGACGGTGGCGTCGCGGCCCTTGGCAGTGGGCGTGAAGCGGGAGCCCCGAGGCATCACCTGACCAGCCCATGCTGGGAGGGGGTCTAGGCAAGGCCTCTGCTGGGACCACGGCCCTGCCAGGGCTCCCAAGCCCGGGGCACGGCTGGGTCTGCGGGCGACTTGCGGAGCGTCTGCCGGGTGCCAGCACGGGGGACCATCCCGCGGGTCCCAGGGGGGTGGGACGGCCCCTCCCTCCATCCTGAGCCTGCCGCCTGCGGCCCCTCAACCTGATACCCCACCCTGAACAGGACCTCCACTCGGGAAGCTGTGGTCGCTGGGCCCATGAAGGGGGGGTGACCACCAGGTAATCAAGGAGGGCTTCCCCGTGGAAGTGCCACTCGGGATGTGACCTGAAGGATGAAGGGGAGTCAACCGTGGCCGCACTGATCACAGGGCTGCAGTGAGAGGTGAGCCGGACGGCACCCGGGACAGCCCACCCCTCGGCCCTGCCTCCAGTCGGTGCCCAGACCCCTCCTGGGACACGGGGTGAGCTGTCTAACACGGGAGCCACCGACTGCACAGGGCTGTTCAATCCAGATGAGTTCAAGTCAGCCGGGCTCGGTGGCTCAGCCTGTCATCCCGCGCCTTGGGAGGCTGAGGTGAGT
>NW_007070971.1:0-1078 GCF_000164805.1 Carlito syrichta | reverse complement strand
CAGCCCTCGGCTTTTACCGAGGCTTCCCGTGGTAAACCCTAACCTAACCCACACCCGCCCCCGGACCTCCCCCGGCCTGCGGGAATCACGGGTGAATCAGAGCTGCTTGGGCAGGCATCCTCCTCCGTGGAGCCGGGGCAGGGCCTCCCTGAGGGAGCGCGAGCCACGCCCCGAGCCTCACAGCTGCTCCCGCCCCCAGAAGCAAGCCGGCCTCCTTCGGGACATCGGCTTACAACCACGGCGGTGACAGGACCTAGGCCCCTCCAGCATCCTCCATGGCTCCCCGCGAAGCCCACGGCGACCTCAGCTGCAACACTCCACAGCCTGGGGCTTGTAGAAATGATGCTGTCTCCCCGCAGACGTCAACTGAAGCTCGGCATTTCCCCAGGTGCACACAGGCGTTTGCTGAGCATCTACTGTTTGCTGAGCACCCGCTGTGTGCTAAGCACCTACTGTGTGTTGAACACCTGCTGGGTGCTGGGCACCTGCTGTGTGCCGAACACCTACTGTGTGCTGAGCACCTACTATGTGCTGGGCTCCCACTGTATGCCGAGCACCTACTGTGTGCTGAGTACCTGTTTGCCGAGCACCTACTGTATGCTAAGCTGCTGTGTCCTGGGCACCTACTGTGTGCTGAGCACCTGTTGTGTGCTGAGCTCCTGCTGTATGCTGAGCTCCTGCACCATGCTGAGCACCTACGGTGTGCTGAGCACCAGCTATTTGCTGAGCACCTACTGTGTGCTGAGCTGCTGTGTCCTAGGCACCTACTGTGTGCTGAGCACCTGCTGTGTGCTGAGCACCTACCGTGCACTGGGCCCTGTCTGGGCAGGACGAGGCAGCGCCTTGCAGGGCTCTGGCAAGAGGGACTGAGGGGAGAGGTCCATGCCGGTGTGCGAGGAGACACAGGGCTTCTAGGGTTCTGGAAGTTTCTTCTGTCCAGACAGGCGGCGAGGCTGAGGGAGAGCGAGGCGGCCGACTCCACCACCCTCGCCTTCCCGGGCAAGACCAGCCACGAGGCTGCGGCAGGGAGGGCTGTGGAGCAGGGCCCTCGCAGCGCGCACAGCCGGCCCGGCGTCGC
>NW_007070970.1:0-482 GCF_000164805.1 Carlito syrichta | reverse complement strand
GAGGGTGGAGGCAGGCCTTCTGGGCCATGTAGCTGAAGGCGTGGGACAGATGTGCCCCATAGCCAGCTTTGAAACCTCCCGCAAAAAACAGGCCGGAACGTGCCTTTTCCTCTCCCATCCCTGAGGGTGACTTCTTGTGCTGGATCACAGAGGTGGTGGTGGCAGTGGTGGTGGTGATTATAATTATTTAGAGTCGGAATCCCACTCTGTCGCCCAAGCTGGAATTCAGGGGTATGCTCACAACCACTGCAGACTCCACCTGCTGGACTCAGGTGATCCTCCCGCCTTGGCCCCTCAAGTGACTGGAACCACAGGTCTGCATCCCCAAGTCCGGTTAATCTTTGGATTACTTTTTATGGCCGAGATGAGATCTAGACAGGTGCCCTGGCCTGGTGTTGAACCCATAGGCTCAGGCCACCCACTTGTCTTTGCCTCTGAAGGGTCGAGATGCTAGGCTGAGCACCAGAGTCTGGCTTGTGTTT
>NW_007070969.1:0-485 GCF_000164805.1 Carlito syrichta | reverse complement strand
GCAGAATCTCCTGCAGGAATGAGAGCTTCGGGTGCCTGTGAAACCACAATGCATGCGTAGAGAAAGCAAGAATTTCCATTTAATAACCAAAGCAGCATTGCCGTGTGGTAGGTTTACAATTCCCAGTTAACAACTCACTTAGTTCCTCCAATTCCAGGCAACTGCAATACTCAACGGTTTTTTTGTTGTTGTTTTCAAACTCAGGGCTTTGCAGATTTCCAGCGTGGTGCATAAGCAGGCGTTAGCATTTTTATGTTGCACCTTGTCAAAGTCACATAGTTTAAATTCTCACAAACTGTGACCTTACCCTCAATGGCCCTCCTTGCTCTGCCCTTGACCCCAGAAGGTTCAGGGTAACCACAGATTCTGACTTGAGAAGCTCCCGGCTCGGCAGGGCTCCCCTGCCCAGTCTGGCAGGCCTCACTTCCCCCTTGAGGTCACCTTCTCTCGAAGTCTGGAGAGGGGGCCACCCCTCCCCAACACAG
>NW_007070968.1:1722-2435 GCF_000164805.1 Carlito syrichta | reverse complement strand
TAGGTGACTTACTCATCTGACTTACCTCGTTACCTAATGAGCAGGCTAGCAGCCTCATCCAGCTGACTTAACTCGTTAGCTATCTAGTTAGCTAGCTGACCATCCAGCGGAATTAACTCGTTAGCTAACTAGCTAGCTAGCCTACTCAACCAACTGACTCAATCCGTTTGCTAAATAACTAGCTAGCTGATTCAGCCAGCTGACCTACCCTGTTAGTTAACTAGCTAACTACCTGAGTCAACCTGCCGACTTAAAACTTTAGCTAAATAGCTAGCTAGCTGTCTTAACAAGCTGACTAAATTAGAAGTGACTCATCTAGCTGACTTAGCTAGTTGTCTTAACTACTTAGCTAGCTGATTTAACTGGCTGACTTAACTAGTTAACTACCTGAATTAACTACGTGAATTAAATAGTTTGCTAACTATATAACTAGCTGAATAATGAGCTGACTTAATTAATTCGCTAACTCGGTAGCAGACTTAAGTAGCTAACTTAAATAATTAGCTAACTAGTGAGCTAGGTGACTTAGCTTACTTAGCTTGCTAGCTAGTTAGCTAGCTCACTTATCTAGCTGACTTTACTAGTTGGCTAACAAAATAGCTAGCTAAATTAATGAGTTGGTTAATGAGTTAGATAACTGTTTTAACTAGTTGGTAAATGAGCTAAATAGCAGACTTAGCTAGTTGGTTAATGAGTTAGCTATGTGACTTAAC
>NW_007070968.1:0-1233 GCF_000164805.1 Carlito syrichta | reverse complement strand
TGACCTAACTTGTTGGCTGACAAGTTAGACTACTAGTCAGCCAATTGGTTAGCTGACTTAACTAGATGGCCTGCTAGTAGGCCAAAACATTAACTGACTTAATTAGTTGGCCAGCGAGTGGGCAGACAAGTGAGCTGAAGTAACTAGCTGTCCGATGAGAAAGCTGACTGGTCAGCTGAATTAACTACTCTGCTGGCAAGTGAGCCAATGCATGCGATGCCATAACTAGTTGACTGGCTAGTGAGCCAACCAGTGAGCTGACTTAACTAGTAGGCTGGTGAGGGAGCCATCTATTTAGCAGACCTCTTGGCCTGTGAGCAAACCAAGTTTGACCTGTTGCCTGGCGTGCAACACGACTACTCTGCTGACCACTTGGCAGGCAATCGAGCCTACTAGTTAGCTGACCTGATGGAAATTGAGAGAGGCCACTAGTCAGCTCACCAGCTAGCAGAGTTGCTAGCCGAGTAGTTAGCTAAGTAACTAGCTGATTTGCTAGCTGACTTAACTATCTAGCTGACTAGCTAGCTGACTTAACCTGCTAGCTGACTAAGAACATGACTAACAGGCTCACTAACTAGGTACCTGAATAGTTAACTGACTTGCTAGCTCGCTTAACTTGCAAGCTGGCTATCTAGCTGACTTAACCAGTGGACTAGCTAGTTGGCTGGCTAGCTAGCTAGCCTGCTGATTTAACTAGCTAGCTACCTGGTTGGTTACACGGCTAACCAAAAGTCTTAACTAGATAGCTACCTGACTGACTAACTGGCTAGGCAACTGGCTAGATAACTAGCGGGATCACCACCTGGCTAGCCAACCGGTTTAAATAGCTAGCTGGCATGCTGGACATTGGGGTAGCCAGTCGGCTTAACTAGCCAGACACACTGCTGGTCAGCCAGCTAGACAGCTGGATTCAATAGCTGGTCACCTACTTGACCAGCCTGATAACAATGTGGCTTAGCTTGCCAGGCACCTAGTTAGCAAGTCATCTAACGAGCTGACTTAACTAGCAGACTTAACTAGACATCCAGCTAGCCAACTGGCTTTACTAGCTAGCCACTTAGCTAGCCAGCCAGCTAGCCAGCTCACATAACTCGCTGACTTAACTAGCTAGCCAGCCGGCTAGCCAAACGACATAATTAGCTAGCTACCTACTGAGTCAGGTAGCTAGCCAAATGACTTCGCTAGCAAGCTACCTAGCTAACCAGTTGGCTAGCCACTTGAATTAACTAGCTG
>NW_007070967.1:3389-7192 GCF_000164805.1 Carlito syrichta | reverse complement strand
GGGTGCTGGGTGCTTACAGGGATCTGGGTGCTTCTGGCGGTGCTGGGTGTTTTCTGGGGGTGCTGGGTGCTTTCTGGCGGTGCTGGGTGCTTTCCGGGGGTGCTGGGTGCTTCCAGGGATGCTAGGTGCTTCTGGGAATGGTGGGTGCTTAGGGTGGGTGCTCGGTGCTTCCAGGGATGCTGGGTGCTTATGGAGGTGCTGGGTGCTTCCCGGGACGCTGGGTGCTTCTGGGACTCTCGGCCCCCGGAGCCCCCCGGCCAAGACCCCCCGGTGAGGCCCGAGGCCAGGATTAAGGAGGCTGGGTGCTGGGGGCTTAGTCCACCCTGGCCCGGTGACTCCAGCCTAGCTACGCTGAGCTTAGTCCAATCTCAGCCTGGTTAACTGAGGCCTAGTTAGTGCTTAACCGAGTCCGGCTTTGCCCGGTTAGTGCTTCACCGAGTCCGTCTTCACCCTGGTTAGTTCTGGGGGCCGGTAGAGACGGGGTCTTGCCGTGCTGCCCCGGCGGGGCTCGAACACGCGGCTTCCAGCCACGCTCCGGCCTCGGCCTCCCGAGTCACGGGGACGCCGGGCCCCGGCTGGCCTGGCTCGCGTTGGGGTCTTGGTTTCTGGAGACGGGGTCTTGCTACGTGGGCCAGGCGGGGTTCGGAGAGTGGGGTCTTACTGTGTTGCCCAGGCTGGGGTCGCTCTCTCTCCTGTCTCTCGGTCCGTCTCTCTTGGTCTCTCTGGTTCCGTGTCTGTCTCTCCGTCTCTGTTTCTATCGCTGTCTGTCTCTGTCTCTCTGTCTCTCTCTGTGTCTCTCTTTGTCTCTGTCTCTTTCTGTCTCTGTGTGTCTCTCTAACTCCTTCTCTCTCTCTGTGCCTGTCTCTGTCTGTCTCTGTCTCTCTGTCTCTCTCTGTGTCTCTCTTTGTCTCTGTCTCTTTCTGTCTCTGTGTGTCTCTCTAACTCCTTCTCTCTCTCTGTGCCTGTCTCTGTCTGTCTCTGTCTCTCTGTCTCTCTCTGTGTCTCTCTTTGTCTCTGTCTCTTTCTGTCTCTGTGTGTCTCTCTAACTCCTTCTCTCTCTCTGTGCCTGTCTCTGTCTGTCTCTCTGTCTCTATCTCTCTCTGCCTCTTTGGCTCTCTGTCTCTCGCCTTCTCATTCTCTCTGTCTCTGTCTCTCTCTGTGTCTCTCTTTGTCTCTGTCTCTGTGTGTCTCTCTGTCTCTCTCTCTGACTCTCTGTGTCCCTGTCTCTGTCTGTCTCTCTGTCTCTGTCTCCCTCTTTGTATCTCTCTCCCTCTCATTTTCTCCATCTCTGTCTCTCTGTCTCTGTCTCTTTGTCTCTCTGTCTCTACCTCTGTCTCTCATTTTCTCTGTTTCTGTCTCTGTGTCTCTGTCCCTCTGGGTCTCCCTCTCTGTCTCTGTCTCTCCCTCTTTCTGTCTCTCTCCCTCTCATTTTCTCTGTCTCTGTCTCTCTTTGTCTCTCTGTCTCTACCTCTGTCTCTTGTTTTCTGTTTCTGTCTGTGTCTCCCTCTCTGTCTCTGTCTCTCTTTGTCTCTCTGTCTCTACCTCTGTCTCTGTCATTTCCTCTGTCTCTGTCTCTCTATCTCTGTCTCTGTCTCTCTGTGTCTCCCTCTCTGTCTCTGTCTCTCTTTGTCTCTCTGTCTCTACCTCTGTCTCTCTCGTCTCCTCTGTCTCTGTCTCTCTGTCTCTGTCTCTCCATCTCTGTCTCTGTCTCTCCGTCTCTGTCTTTCTGTGTCTCCCTCTCTGTCTCTCTTTGTCTCTCTGTCTCTACTTCTGTCTCTCCGTCTCTGTCTCTGTCTCTGTGTCTCTGTCTTTCTGTGTCTCTCTCTCCCTGTCTCGGTCTCTCTTTGTCTCTCTGTCTCTACCTCTGTCTCTCCGTCTCCGTCTCTGTCTCTGTGTCTCTGTCTCTCTGTGTCTCCCTCTCTGTCTCGGTCTCTGTGTGTCTCTCTCTCTGTCTCTGTCTCTCCGTCTCTGTCTCTGTCTCCCTCCCTCCCTCAACAGGGCAGAGAAACCCGGTCAGGAGAGGCCTTGGAGCAAAACGCCATGTCTGGGGGGGGGAAGTGGCTTTGGAGTCCGCAGCCCCACGCGGACCCAGGTGTAGACGGCAGAGGCACCCGGTGTAGACGCCACACACAAGAGACTCACCCCGGTGTAGACGGCAGAGACATGAGACACCCCGCGGTGTAGACGCCAGAGATGAGAGACGCACCCCGGTGTAGACGCCAGAGATGTGAGACACACCCGGGTGTAGACGCCACACACAAGAGACGCACCCAGGTGTAGACGGCAGAGACATGAGACACCCCGCGGTGTAGACGCCAGAGATGAGAGACACACCCGGGTGTAGACGCCACACACAAGAGACTCACCCCGGTGTAGACGCCAGAGATGAGAGACTCACCCAGGTGTAGACGCCACACACCAGAGACGCACCCAGGTGTAGACGCCAGAGATGTGAGACACACCCGGGTGTAGACGCCAGAGATGAGAGACTCACCCAGGTGTAGACGCCAGAGATGAGAGACTCACCCAGGTGTAGACACCAGAGACATGCGATACACCCCGGTGTAGACGCCAGAGATGTGAGACACACCCGAGTGTAGACGCCAGAGATGAGAGACTCACCCAGGTGTAGACGCCAGAGACGCCAGATGCACCCCGGTGTAGACAGCAGAGACATAAGAAACACCCAGGTGTAGACGGAAGACACACCAGGCACACCCAGGAGTAGGCGACACACACAAGAGACTCAGCGAGGTGTAGACGGCAGAGACGTGAGATGCGCCCCGGTGTAGACGCCAGAGATGAGAGACGCGCCCAGGTGTAGACGCCAGAGATGTGACACACACCCGGGTGTAGACGCCACACACCAGAGACGCACCCAGGTGTAGACGCCAGAGACATGAGACGCACCCAGGTGTAGACGCCAGAGATGAGAGACGCGCCCAGGTGTAGACGCCACACACAAGAGACACACCCCAGTGTAGACGCCAGAGATGAGAGACTCACCCAGGTGTAGACGCCACACACAAGAGACACACCCCGGTGTAGACGCCAGAGATGAGACGCGCCCAGGTGTAGACGCCACACACCAGAGACTCACCCAGGTGTAGACGCCAGAGACGTGAGACACACCCGGGTGTAGATGCCACACACAAGAGACTCACCCAGGTGTAGACGCCAGAGACATGCGACACACCCCGGTGTAGACGCCAGAGATGAGAGACGCGCCCAGGTGTAGATGCCACACACCAGAGACTCACCCAGGTGTAGATGCCAGAGATGTGAGACACACCCGGGTGTAGACGTCACACACCAGAGACTCACCCAGGTGTAGACGCCAGAGACATGCAACACACCCCGGTGTAGACGCCAGAGATGAGAGACTCACCCAGGTGTAGACACCACACACAAGAGACGCACCCAGGTGTAGACGTCAGAGACATGTGACACACCCCGGTGTAGACGCCAGAGATGTGAGACACACCCAAGTGTAGACGCTACACACAAGAGACACACCCCGGTGTAGACGCCAGAGATGAGAGACGCGCCCAGGTGTAGACGCCACACACCAGAGACTCACCCAGGTGTAGACACCAGAGACATGCGACACACCCCGGTGTAGACGCCAGAGAGGAGAGACGCGCCCAGGTGTAGACGCCACACACCAGAGACACACCCAGGTGTAGATGCCAGAGACGTGAGACGCACCCAGGTGTAGACGCCACACACACACACACACAGAAACACACACGAGATGCACCCAGGTGTAGACGACACACTTTCTAAAACTCCCGGGGGCGGGG
>NW_007070967.1:1036-2780 GCF_000164805.1 Carlito syrichta | reverse complement strand
CTGCCAGGGTCGCGGCCGGCGGGGGGGCCGGGCGCCGTGTCTCTCTCTGTCTCTCGGGCTCTGTCTCTGTCTCTGCCGTTACCTCTCTGTCTCTCCCTGTCTGTCTCTGTCCTGCCGGCTCTGTCTCTCTCTGTCTCTTTGTTTCTCTCTCTGTGTCTGTCTCTCTGTCTCTGTCTCTCTCTGTCTCTCAGTCTTGGGCTCGTCTCTGTCTTTGTCTCTCCCCCTCTCTGTCTCTCGGGCTGTCTGTCTCTGTCTCTGTCATTATCTCTGTGTCTCTCTCTGTCTCTCAGTCTTGGTCTCTCTGTCTCTCTCCCTCTCTGTCTCTCAGGCTCTGTCTGTCTCTGTCTCTGTCATTATCTCTCTCTGTCTCTGTCTCTCTGTCTCTGTCTGGCTCTCAGTCTTGGTCTCCCTCTTTGTCTCTCCCCCTCTCTGTCTCTCCCTGTCTGTCTCTATCTCTCTGTCTCTGTCTCTCAGTTTTGGTCTCTGTCTTTGTGTCTCTCCCGCTCTGTCTCTCGGCTCTGTCTGTCTCTGTCTCTGTCATTATTGCTCTGTCTCTCTGTCTCTCTCTGTCTCTGTGTCTCCATCCCTCTCTGTCTCTGTCTCTGTGTCTCTGCCTCTCTCTCTGTTTCTATGTCTCTTTGTCTCTCAGTGTCTCTCTCTATGTCTCTCTTTATCTCTGTCTATGTCTCTCCTTTTCTATCTCTCTCTCCCTCTCGGTGTCTGTCTCTCTCTATGTCTCTGTCTCTGTCTCTCTGTATGTCTTTGTCTCCCTCTGTGTCTCTCTCCATCTCTCACCATATCTCTCTCCCACATCTCTCTCTGTCTCTCTCTGTCTCTGTCTCTCTCTGTCTCTGTCTGCCTTTCTCAGTCTCTGTGTCTCTCTGTCTCTGTCTCTCTCTGTCTCTGTCTTTGTCTCCCTGTGTCTCTCTGTCTCTCTCGGTTTCTATGTCTCTGTCTCCCTGTGTCTCTCTCTGTCTCTCTGTCTCTCCCTGTCTCTCTGTTCTCTCTGTCTCTGTCTCTGTCTTTGTCTCCCTATGTCTCTGTGTCTCTCTCTGTTTCTATGTCTCCCTCTGTCTCTCTCTGTCTCTCTCTGTCCCTGTCTCTCTGTCTCTGTCTTTCTTTGTCTCCCTGTCTTTGTGTCTCTCTCTGTTTCTGTCTGTCTCCCTCCGTCTCTCTCTGTCTCTGTCTCTCTGTCTCTGTCTTTGTCTCCCTCTGTCTCTCTGTGTCTCTCTGTCCCTCTCTCTGTCTCTGTCTTTCTCTGTCTCCCTGTGTCTCTCTGTCTCTCTGTGTTTCCATGTCTCTCTGTCTCCCTGTGTCTCTCTCTGCCTCTCTCTGTCTCCCTGTGTCTCCCTGTCTCTCTGTCCCTGTCTCTCTCTGTCTTTGTCTCTCTGCCTCTCTCTGTCTCCCGGTGTCTCTCTGTCTCTCTGTTTCTGTCTCTCTCTGTCTCTTGGTCTTGGTCTCTCTCTTTGTCTCTCTCTCTCTCGGTCTCTGTCTCTCTGTGTGTCTGTGTCTCTCTGTCTCTCTCTGTCTGTCCCTCTGTCTCTCTCTGTCTCTGTCTCCCTGTGTCTCCCTGTCTCTCTGTCCCTGTTTCTCTTTGTCTCTGTCTCTGTCTCCCTGTGTCTCCCTGTCTCTCTGTCTCTGTCTCCCTGTCTCTCCCTGTCTCTGTCTCCCTGTCTCTCTGTGTCTCCCTGTGTCTCTCCGTCCGTCTCCGCCTGCCCGTGTCCCCCCGCGTCGCCCCGTCCCC
>NW_007070966.1:0-497 GCF_000164805.1 Carlito syrichta | reverse complement strand
CTAGACAGCTGGCTAGCTAGATAAGTCACCTAGTTTATTCAGCTGGATAGCCAGCTGGCTGGCTGTGTAGCAAGCTAGTTAATTTAACTGGCTAGATAGCAGGCCAGCTAGTTAAGACAGTTAGTTAAGTCAGCTGTATAGCCATCTGTCTGGCTAGTTAGTGACCAAGTTAAGTCAGTTGGCTAGGCAGCTGGATAGCTAATTAAGTCAGCTAGGTAAGGCAGCTGGCTATCGGGGTGGCTAGAGAGCTAGAGCGCTAGTTAAGTCAGCTGTCTATCCAGCTGGTTATCTAGTTGTCAGCTAGTTTAGTCAACTGGCTTTGAGCTACCTAGCTGGTTAATCAACTAGTTAAGTCAGGTGGCTAACCAGCAGGAGAGCTATTTAAGTCACGCTGTTAAGTAAGTTGGCTAGCCATCTCCCTAGCAAGCTAAAAATCTAGTTAATTCAGATGGCTAGACAGCAGGCTAGCTAGTTATTTGATCTAGTTTAGTCAGCGG
>NW_007070965.1:0-489 GCF_000164805.1 Carlito syrichta | reverse complement strand
TACAAGTATTTTATTTCTTGAGAAGACAGAGATATCAATTATAACATTACCAGAGAAATACATTCTCTAGTAAGACAACAGACAAGCATTAAAGAGGGAGGGGGGTTGGAGGCTTTCACAGTTCATGGCAATCATTTCTAAAGAGCCTTATAAGACTTTTTTGTTCAAAAAAATTATCTGAAGCCAGGCTCGGTGGCTCATGACTGTAATCCTAGCACTTTGGGAGTCAGATGCGGGAGGATTGCTTGAGCCCAGGAGTTCAAGATCAACCTAGGCAACATAGCAAGATTTTGTCTCTACAAAAAAAAACAAAACAAAAAACTAGCCAGATATGGTGGTGTTTGCCTGTAGTCCTAGCTACTTGTGAGGCTGAGGTAGAAGGATCACCTGAGTCCAGAAGGTGGAGGCTGTGGTGAGCCATGGCTGTGCCACAGCACTCCAGCCTGGGTGACAGAGCGAGACCTCGATTCAAAACACACACACACACAC
>NW_007070964.1:0-489 GCF_000164805.1 Carlito syrichta | reverse complement strand
CACCCCTCACCAGTCAGGCTTCTGCTGGGGCCACCAGAGAGGCGGGTCTGCAGCTCACCCCTACCTTTTCTTACGCTGAAGGGGGCGCTCAGGCCTGGGACAGAAGGATGTGTGACCTCAGGGGGCCTGCCACACATGACCTGAATGCTCCTCTGGTCTCTTTTGCTGCAGAGGTGGGGCCGGGTGGCACCCCATCTCCTGGCCAGGACTCCGAGGCCAGCCTCACATCTTGCTCCATGTGGGGTCTGGAATGTGTGCACCTGGATTTTGGACTCTGGCCTCCAGAACTGGGAGACACTCTGCTCTTGTTGTTGTCGCAAGCCACCCAGTTTGTGGTTGCTTGTCACAACAGCCCCAACTGGACCACTGAGCGCTCCGGCTGCCTGGCCTCAGTAGACTCCACATCTGATGGTCTTGGAAAGCTTTGGTTGCAATGGAGGGTGTGTGTGTGTGTGTGTGTGTGTGTGTGTGTGTGTGTGTGTGTGTGTG
>NW_007070963.1:0-490 GCF_000164805.1 Carlito syrichta | reverse complement strand
CCAAGCTAGCAAGCAGTCTAACCAATTGACTTAACTAACTGAATTAGCTAGATAGCCATCTGGCTAGTCAGTTGGCTTAACTAGCTAGCCACCTAGCTAGACAGCTGAAAAAAGTTCACTTAACTCACTGACTTAACTACCTAGACAGTTGTCTAGCCAACTAACTTAATTAGTTAGCTACCTACCTGGTAAGGTGGCTAGCCAGCTGAATTAACTAGCTGACTCAACCAGCTAGCCAGTTGGCTAGCAAACTGACTTAACTAGCTAGCTTCCTAGCTAGCCAGATGGATAGCCATTTAAATTAACTAGCAAAATTAACCAGCTAGCCAGCTGGTTAGCCAGCTGACTCAACTAGGTTACTGAATACTTTAGCCAGCAGGCTAGCCAGCTGATTTAACTAGCTGGCATCACTATCTAACCAGGTGGTTATCCAGCTTACTTAACTGGTTAACTACATATGTATCCCTCATGATAACCAGTAGACTTAACT
>NW_007070962.1:2449-2908 GCF_000164805.1 Carlito syrichta | reverse complement strand
CCAATTATTCTTAGGTTTGGTCTCTTGAAGTGATCATTCATCTCTTGCAGGTTTTGTTCTGTCTTTTTGAGCTTCTTTTCTATGCTTTTTAAAAATGAGAGGTATGTAATAAGTGCCCTAAAAATGTCAGCTGCTATGACTCTTGGCTTCTAGAAAACAGCTTATAAATGTAAGTTACATTTATGTATGTGATGGTAGGAGGGGAAGCTGTTAGCTTATTTTCTTTTTTTTAAGTGAGAAATCAGATTTTTTTGAGAGAACAGAGAAGCTCTCACATTGGGAGGGGAGAAGCTGTTATTTTCAACTGGTGGTTGGAACAGGGGAGGGCAGCATAGCAGGGGCTATGTACCCCACAGAAAATATGCCAGAATCTAAAAACAACTATACATCTATGACTTCAAAGTAGTGTGTGTGTGTGTGTGTGTGTGTGTGTGTGTGTGTTTTGGCTTTTTTTTTTTT
>NW_007070962.1:1038-2429 GCF_000164805.1 Carlito syrichta | reverse complement strand
TTTTTTTTTTTTTTTTTATTAGTAGAGATGGGGTCTTGCTATGTTGCACTGGCTGGTCTCAAACTTCTGGCTTCAAACAATCCTCCTGCCTTGACTTCAAAGTAGATTTAATTTATAACGTAATTTTATAGATGAAAATGGAAAGGCACCTATGATCTTTATAACATACCTTGGCATAGGAAATGTTTGACCATAGCTTAGCTATAAAACATGGCTTAAAGAAATGCTGAGGGACACCAAAGTTGTGGCAACTCGGAAAGATTTCACCCCTACTCAGTGCTACTTGCTGACAGAGTGAGGCTGGGCTAGGTTACTCTAGACCCGCCTGGGCAACTTGGCGAGACCTCATCTCTACAATAAATCAAAAATGAGCCGGGCGTGGTAGTGCGCGCCTGTAGTTCCAGCCACTTGGAAGGCTGAAGCGGAAGGATCGCTGGAGCCCAGCAGGTTGAGGCCGGGAGTGGCCACTGCACTCCAGTCTGGCGACAGAGTGAGACTCCAACTCAAAAAAAAAAAAGAACCCTCAACCTTCAAGAGGAAGGCTGCAGGGCAGGTGAAAGGTGGATTAGAATTTCTTTGGATAACCTATGGTCTTCTGTCCCATCTTAGCTTTCATCTTGGGAAGAGGACAAGAGCTATGGTTCACCCTTCCAGCTAAACAGACCATGTGACCGGTCACCACACTTCCTGTCCTTGAGACAGACCTCATGGCCAAAGACAACAAGAAAATCAAAACTTTAGTGGCAAAATAATAATATGCAGACACTGTCCTGAAGCTCAGCTTTTATTAAAGTTAGAATTTTTTGAGGGTGTTTAAAAAATGACAGGTATACAGTAAGTGTCATAAAAATGTCAGCTGCTATTATTTTTGGCTTATTGTTTATTTATTTATTTTTAAACTTTTATTATAAAGATGTGGGGTACATTTCAGGGTTGGGTATATAAACATTGATCATGCAGGTACCCTTGTTGATAAGGCATGGTTTATTATTTATTTAAAATGTTAATGTCTATGAGAGTTCCATGTTCTTATTCTTCCCTGGTTTATTGTCAAATGTACCTCAGCTGAATGATGAATATACATATATAGTGTCAAAAAACTATATACACATTTTAAGTATGACGTTCGCTCAAAAGATGGTGAAGGGTGCAGGAAGCAACCAGAGGGGCGGCTCCCAAAATGGTGCTGACACACTGGACAACAAAGGCCCTGCAAGCACAATTCCCCGCTGTGCCAATTTCAAACCTCCCTGCGAGCCTCAATTTCAAGCTTTCCTGTGCCTGTCAATTTCAAGCTTTCCTGTGCGGCGTGTCAATTTCAAACCTGTAAGCCTCCAATCAGTACCCAGCTTTGTTATGCGTCCAATAGGACCATAACACGGCATTGGCCT
>NW_007070962.1:0-839 GCF_000164805.1 Carlito syrichta | reverse complement strand
CTCTCTCTCTCTCTCTCTCTCTCTCTCTCTCTCTCTCTCTGTTGCTCTCTCCCTCTCTGCTGCTCTCTCCCCGCCTCTCTCCCATTTCCTCTCTCTCAGTCTCTCTTTCTCTCTCTCTCTGTCGCTCTCTCTCTACAGCTCTCTCCCTGCCTCTCTCCCACTTCCTCTCTCTCTCTTACTCTCTCTTTCTCTCTCTCTTTTTCTTTTTCCCGTTACAGATCCCCTCTGTAACAGCCCCTTTTAATAAATCTCTAGGTCCCGGCTGGGTGTGGAGTCATTACTGGCGCCGAACTTCTTTCATTGGTGCTGTGACTTGGATCGGGTGCTCTCCTGCCCTGGTGCGGGTCTAACCCTGTAGGCGGGACCCCCGACCTGGCGCCAGTGGCCACTCCAGCCCTCCTGGACCTTTGCCACCATTTTGAATGCCTGACCTGCATCCACCAGCGACCATTGGATAGGTGAGTTCCTCAGACCTGGAAGCCTGAAACTTGCCCGGGATCACCAGGGGGAACTGGCCGTTGATCTCCGGCAGTCCCTCCGGCCCCAGGGCAAGGGGGAACGCACCCTGCCTTGGCCTTCACGGCCACAGTGGACCCTGAAGGCTTCCTTTTCTCCCTTTCTCTCACCAAGCTACAGCTAAAGGTTCTTTCCTCCTCCTTATCTCTCTCACGGCTGTTGGGCCGCAGCGGACCACAGGGGTCCCATGTCTGCTGGCCCACAGCGTATCTGTCGGGAAACAAGGAGCCTTGGAGGCTCCATGTTTGTTGCCCCACAGTAAGCCCTATTTGACTGGCAGGAATCTCGAACATTCTCCCACCCACCGCCCGGTCAAGTGCTTT
>NW_007070961.1:0-492 GCF_000164805.1 Carlito syrichta | reverse complement strand
AGTTTTGGAAAATTGTCATTTCTACATGTGACAGAGGATACATTTTCCCATGTAATTTTAACCTCGCCCAGAACTGTGGAAACTTATAAATATGCAGTTCAACATTTATTATTTTGTTTTTTCACAATTGGGTATTCCTAAACAATTAAAAACTGATAATGCTTCTCCTTATGCATCCAAAGCTGTTCAGTCGTTTTGTACAAAGTTTGGTATCTCTCATTCTACAGGAACTCCGTATAATCCTCATGATCAAGCGATAGTCGAGGGAGCCCATCAAACGTCAAAAATCAAATTATTAAATTGCAGGAAGGATAATTCAAATATAGTTCTCCCTATCATATCGTAAATCATGCTGTGTAATTAATCATCTCAATATGGACTCTCAAGTACATTCAACTATGATAAGACATTGGAGTCCTGAGAATACTGTTAAACCAATGGTACAAGGGAAAGATCTTCTTACAGGTCAATGGGAGATGCCTGTTGTCCTTT
>NW_007070960.1:0-492 GCF_000164805.1 Carlito syrichta | reverse complement strand
GCCGTGTGTCTGGGTTCAGAACGTGTCCCGACACGCTGTGGTCGTGGTCCGTGTCTTTCAGGCGGCTCGCTGTCATTTCTTGCACTGGGAGGAGAGATCCCTAAGTTTTTCAAAGATACATATCATGTAAAATTCACCGTCTTAGCCATTTTGAATGCCCTGCCAGTGGCATCAAGTCCATCCCCATGGCTGTGTCACTGCCACCGCCATCATTGCCAGAACATTAAAAAAAATTTTTTTTTTTTTACCTTTTTTGGTTTGTTTGTTTTTTCTCTTTAAAATAAATGGGAGGGGGGTGAGTTTCATTCACCTCCCCAAGGTAGGGGAGGGGGTCAAAACTTAGGAAACCATGGCAACCATAGCTCAAAGAGCCACGTGGACACATCAGAGTTTAACAAAGCAATGGCAAATGGATAGAGACAGAGAGAGAGAGAGAGACAAGGAGATTCACCTCCCCAAGGTAGGGGAGGGGGCCAAAGCTAGGAAACATGG
>NW_007070959.1:0-521 GCF_000164805.1 Carlito syrichta | reverse complement strand
AAACCACGGTCTCAGGCAATCCACTCACCTCAGCCTCCCAAAGGCGCGGGATTACAGGTTGAGCCACCGAGCCCGGCTAAGAATTTTTTTTTAAGTCAGAATCTCACTCTGTTGCCCAAGCTAGAGTGCAGTGACATGCTCACGGACACCACAGCTTTGACCTGCGGGACTCAGGCAATTCTTCTGCCTCAACCTCCCAAGTAGCTGGTACTACAGGCACATGCTACTACACCAGCTTATTTTTTAATGTATTGTAGAGATGAGGTCTCACCAAGTTGCCCAGGCTGGTCTTGAGTCCCTGAGCTCAGGCAATCCTCTGGCCTCAGCCTCCCAGAGTGCTGGGAATACAGACTTGAGCCACCGTACCCGGCTCCATAAGAATTTTTAATCAGTTTGTCAATTTCTACAAAAAGTCTTCTGGGAATTTTATTGGAATTGTGTTCAATCTATAGATCAATTTGGGGAGAATGGTTATCTTAACAATATTGAGTTTCTTGACCCCAAAATCGTGTATTTGTTTG
>NW_007070958.1:1428-2554 GCF_000164805.1 Carlito syrichta | reverse complement strand
GGGTCTCGACCCCGCGGGCTCAAGCCATCCACTCGCCTCAGCCTCCCAAAGTGCTGGGATGACAGGCCGAGCCACCCGGCCCGGCCATCCTCAAATGTTTTCCGTAGGAAGAAGGAAAAAGCACAGCACGCCGGCGAGCGGCGCGGCCAAGCACACACCGCCTCACGGGAACAAAACCCCGGGCACGTGAGGACAGGGCGGGAGGCCCAGAAGCTGAGGCTGGAGTGAAGCGGTGGCCAGGGACAGAGCTGTGGCGCCTTGCCCTCGGACTGCTCGGAGAGGATGCTCGGAAAACCAGTGACCGCAGAGAGCAGGTGCCCCGGCCCTGTGGCTCCAAGGACCCCGCTGGAAGCCAAGGAGTCGCCAGCCAGAGTCCCCCAGTGTCGAGAAAGATGGACTCAAAGCCACGGAAAGGAGGCTGCGTGCGATGGCTCACGCCTGTAGTCCCAGCACTCTGGGAGGCTGAGACCAGCCTGGACAGCACAGCAAGACCCGTCTCTACAAAAAACAAAAAAACGAGCCGGGCGTGGTGGCGCCTGTAGTCCCGGCACTTGGGAAGGCTGAGAAGAGAGGACCGCTTGAGCCCAGGAGCTGGAGATCAGCCTGGGCAGCATAGCAAGACCTTCAAAAAAATTTCCAAATTAGCCGGGCGTGGTGGTGGCTCAGGCCTGTAGTCCCAGCTACTGCACTCGGGAGGCTGAAGAGGGAGAATCACCCGAGTCCAGGAGATTGAGGCCACAGTGAGCCGTGAGCATGCCACTGCGTTCTACCCTGCAGGACGGCGCGAGACCCCGACTCAAACAAGCAAAAAATTGAAATGAGTAAAATGAAATAAGATAAAAACGAGCCCAGCGCGGTGGCACCTGTAGTCCCAGCGACTCGGGAGGCTGAGGCGGGAGGATCGCCGGAGCTCAGGAAGTCGAGGCTGGGGTGAGCCACGAGGGTGCCACTGCACTCCGGCCTGGGCCACAGAGTAAGACCCCGGACTCAAACAAATAAACAAGCTGGTGGGAAGCCGTTCAGGGCTCCAGGGAAGCCGGGGGGACAGAGGCCCCGGGAATGATCCGCCTCCCACCTTGGTGCTGCCTGTAGAGGGGGCCTCGACCCCCGCGGTTCCTGCAGCCCC
>NW_007070958.1:0-682 GCF_000164805.1 Carlito syrichta | reverse complement strand
GCTGCCCAGGCGGGTCTCGAACCCGTGGGCTCAGGCCATCCCCTCACCTCAGCCTCCCAAGGCGCGGGGTTACAGGCTGAGCCACCGAGCCCGGCTTTTAAAGTTTTATTTTACATGTTTGTTTGTTGTGAGTCAGAGTCTCGCTCTGTGGCCCAGGCTAGAGTAGGTGGCCCGACCACAGCCACTGCAGCCTTGACCTCCTGGACTCAGGGGATCCTCCCGCCTCAGCCTCCCAAGTAGCTAGGACTACAGGTGCCGTCACGCCCGGCCAATTTCTTTTTCTTTGCTGTAGAGACAAGGTCTTGCCATGTTGCCCAGGCTGGCTTCTAGCCCCTGGGCTCAGGCAATCCCCTCATCTCGGCCTCCTCAAGTGCTGGGATCACAGGCGTGAGCCACCGCACCTGGCTTTTTAATTTTTTTAATAATTTTTAAATTTTTTTTGTGAGTTGGAGTCTCACTCTGTTGCCCAGACTGGAGGGCAGTGGCCGCTCCCGGCCACCGCAGCCTCCGCCTGCTGGGCTCTGGCGATCCTTCCGTCTCAGCCTTCCAAGTAGCTGGAACGACAGGTGTGCGCTACCACACCCGGCTGATTTTTTGATTTGTTGTTGAGATGAGGTCTCGCCAAGTTGCCCAGGCGGGTCTCGAACCCACGGGCTCAGGCCATCCACTCACCTCAGCCTCC
>NW_007070957.1:0-493 GCF_000164805.1 Carlito syrichta | reverse complement strand
GGTATTGACCCTCAAAAGGAACTGAGTATTTCCACACTTCCTGATTTGTGTGAAATGTCAGATATTGTAAACTACCTACCTACAATCTGCTCGACACACAGAATCCGGTATACATAGAAACCCTGAAGCAGGTGTTTGTTCAACTAGATCAAATACTAGAAGCATTGCAGCACATTTAAAGCAAAATAGAAGCCCTAGGGCAGTATGGTGATCCCAGCAGATGTAGAGATATCAGGTGTTGAAAGAAGTTCATGCTGTGCTTGCTTCCTAGAATAGTCTTGATTCTGTGTTCCTGGCTGATTTTTTCACTATTAAATCATAAGCCTAAATATCTCTTCTACAGAAAGCCTTTGTGGTTACTGTCACTTCTCTTAAAGCAATCTAATTTTAGGTGTGTCTTCATTAAGTTGTAGGCTCCATCAGGTCAGGCTATTATATATGTATTGTGTGTGTGTGTGTGTGTGTGTGTGTGTGTGTGTGTGTGTGTGTTTTC
>NW_007070956.1:0-871 GCF_000164805.1 Carlito syrichta | reverse complement strand
GAGGGAGGGGCCGTGGCGCCATCTGACGACAATGGCCTGAGCCTCTAGGGAAGGGGCCGAGGCCCCGAAGAGCGTGCCCCAGAGAGAAGAGCCCCCCACACAAGATGCCTCATCGAAGGGGACGGGGACACCCAGCCTCCCCAGCACGTGAAAGAGTGTCCCCCAAATCATCTCCGCCCCTGGAGGCCTGAGAAACCATGGCCAGGCTAACAGACCCGTGCATGCATGCGTGCCTGCACGTGTGTGTGTGTGTGTGTGTGAGTATCGGTGCGTGTTGCCAAGCGCAGGAAGTGAGCTCACCCACCCTCCACAGATGGAGACGGCAGCACAGGAGGATGAGACCAGGTGAGGAATGTCAAAGCCACGCTCCCTCCTCTTCAGCAACAGGGCTCATTCCCCGCAGGCAGATGTGAGGGATGGCAGGACCTGGCCCTGGAGAGCCCCAAAACTCATCTCCGCCCCCCGAGGAGAAACCCAAAGCATCATGCTGGGCTCACGATCGGCCCTGAGTGGGCCTTTCATCTCTCACCTGGCAGGCTGGACAGCCACTGGAACGTTACCGTGACATCCAGGGAAAGCGACGTCGGGTCACGTCGAGGCAGAAAGGTCCTAACTCCTGCCGTGTCCGTGAGCGTCAGTACAACTCAGCCCTGTGCAGTGGGACAAGTGACACCTCAGTACACATGGCACTATACGGCAGCACAGCGCTGTGTCATAGGGCGCATCACACCGTGGTGTTGAACCCAGGATTCAAATCCGAGAGAGAGAGCACAAAGAGCCAGCTCCGATGCAAACACACGAGGGTCTTTACTCAGGCTCGAGTCTGGGCTCACGTATGAAGCCGGCAGTGGCTTCAGGGACGAGAGCCCAG
>NW_007070955.1:0-561 GCF_000164805.1 Carlito syrichta | reverse complement strand
TTGATTTGAAATTTTTTGGAATTGAGATTGAAGAAATTTTATAATGCAAGGGAGAGAGGAGCACAAGCTGAGAAGGAGAACGACTTGAGTAATGATAGGAAGAAGCCACATGAGGAGGGAGTTTGGAAACCAACTGTTAATTTGAGTGGGCTTTGTTTGTTGAAGCTGTGAGGAGAGGTCATTGAGTTTGTTGATATTTTGTTCAATGAACCCTGAGTCATTGACATAATAGCAGCATTCTTCCTGGAGGAAGAGGCAGGTGCCTCCTTTTTTGGCTGTTAGGAGGTCTAGGGTTCTGTGGTTTTGGAGGGCTACCTGTGCTAAGCTAATTATTTATCTTTGTAGTGACCCAATGGATTCTGAGGTGGTGTCTACCACCATTTGGATTCTGTTTTGTAGGTCTTCTACTGCCCATAGTGAGTGGCCAAGAGCTCCTCCCGCCAGGCCGAGGGAGGTGAAAGTGGATGCGAGGGACAATTCAACCATAACTGGGAGGAAGACGGCCCTTTTGTGTGAATGCCTGGGGGTTAAAAGTGTCTGGAGGTCAGTCATGGAGTATAA
>NW_007070954.1:0-597 GCF_000164805.1 Carlito syrichta | reverse complement strand
TTTACATTCCAATCCAATCCTCTCCATTCGCTACCATTTTTATCAATTCCATTCCATTCCCTTTTATTCCTCTCCATCCATTACACTCCATTCCATTCCTTTCCACTCCATTCCATTCTATTCACTCCATTCCATTCCTTTCCACTCCATTCCATTCTATTCACTCCATTCCATTCCTCCCCATTTCATTCCATTCTTATCCATTCCATTCCCATCATTTGTATACCATTCCTCTCGATTCCATTCCATTCATTTCCTCTCCATTCCATTCCATTCCATTCCATTTCTGGCCATTCCAAACATCTCCATTTCATTCCAAATCATTACATTCCATTCCATTATTCTCCATTCCATTCTTCTCCATTCCATTCCTTTCCATTCCTCTCCATTCTTTGCAATTTCTCTTCATTCTATTGCTTTCCCTTCCATTCCATTGATTCAATTCCTATCCATTACATTCCGTTCCTCTCCCTCCATTCCATTCCTTGCTATTCCATGCCCTTCCATTCCATTCCATTTGTCTTCATTTCATTCCATTCCATTCCTCTGCATTTCATTTCAGTCCATTCTTCGGCATTTCATTCCATTCCATTCCAC
>NW_007070953.1:0-499 GCF_000164805.1 Carlito syrichta | reverse complement strand
TACGGAGGACCTGGTTTATTTAGAGTTGCCTCATGCTGTGGAGTAGATATCCTACTCATGCATCTAGGCTGGCTTTAAGGTATAAGGATGGAAGGGAAATAAAAGGTCAACAGCCCGCTCTTTTCTGGCCTAACAAATGGTAGGAAGAGAAAGCAGTGAGTGGGGAGGAAGAACAAGAGGAGGACATGGGGAGGGATGGAAGCAGTTTTACAACATAAATGAGGGTTCCATGAAGAGAAAGGGGAGCTTATTGCCCACATCCATTTGAGAATTTGGACAAGCATTTCATCTTGGACTTGACAGGATTCTGGGCAAGGTGGTTCAGAGAAGGAGCTTCTGGGCTGTAGCTCTCCCAGTTCTACAGTGTAAACTATAGACCTGTCAAGGTCCCTGTCACATGACATGAAAGGAAGGCAGTGCAGGGATTTTGGTCCAATAAGAGTGAGGAGAAGTGTAGACAACTGGGGAGTAGCAGTGGACTTGGTCCAAGCCCAGACAG
>NW_007070952.1:0-782 GCF_000164805.1 Carlito syrichta | reverse complement strand
AATCTATTCAATTCCTCTCCAATCCATTCGTCTGTATTCCATTCCATTCCATTTTTCTCCATTCCATTCCATTCCCCTCCATTCAATTCCATTTCATTCCATTCAATACCATTCCTCTCCATTGCTTCCATTCCATTCTTCTCCATTGCATTCCATTCTTCTGCATTCCATTCCATTACAGTCCAATTCATTCCTGTCTATTTTATTCTATTCAGTTTCAATCTGATCCATTCTATTGCACTCCATCCCATTCCACTTGCTTCCTTTGTATTCCATTCTTTTTCTCTCAATTCCATTCAATTTCCCTCCATTCCATTCCTTTTCATTCCATTCCATTTCTTTATTTTCCATTCCATTCCATTCTACTCCATTCTATTCCATGCATCTCCATTCCATCCCATTCCATTTTTCTCCAGTCCACTCAATTCCATTCCTCTCCATTCCATTCCATTCTGTACAATTCCATTCCATTCAGTACCTCTCCACTACACCCAATTCCATTCCATTCATATCCATTCCTTTCCATTCTTCTCCATTCCATTCCGTTCCATTTTTCTGCATTCCACTCCAATCCTTTCCATTCCATTGCTCTCTAATCCATTACATTCTATTTAATTCCATTCCATTCCTCTCAATTTAATTACTCTCCATTCCACTCCATTATTTCCATTCCTCTACATTCTTTTCGAATCCACTCCATTTCATTAAATTCCTTTCCTCTCCATTCCATTCCGTACCGCTTTCCTCCATTCCTTTCCTCCTCATTCCATTCCATTCCTCTC
>NW_007070951.1:0-692 GCF_000164805.1 Carlito syrichta | reverse complement strand
CCCCGGGCCTGGAGGTCTGCAGGGCATGGGAGCCCGGCAGGGCGGGCGAGGGAGTCCCCACTCCCGAAGGCTCACGGGCAGGGGCCGTTCCAGCACGAGGCGCCAGCCAGGGCCTCCTCCTGGGCCGCGGAGTGCAGGCCTTCCGGCAGACTCTGTAGCCACTTCCCAACACGCCCCAGCATCCGTGCGGACGCCGCGGACAGAGAGGCGGCGCCACTCTCGAGGGTGCTCTGCCGGACTGGGAGAGAGGGCAGAGTGAGCTGCCCCAGGCGGGCACCAGCGTCCCCGCCCCCGCCGGCCAGGCCAGGCTCAGCAGAGTCCTGTCTCCACGGCAACCTTCTGGCTGCTTCCGTGGGAGGCTGGGGCTTCGTGCTGTTGCAGTTTTTTGGAATCAACGTCTCACTGTTGCCCAGGCTGGAGTGCAGTGGCACGATCACGGCTCACCGTCACCAGGCTTGGCTTTTTTATTTCTTTGGTAGAGACAGGGTCTCGTCATGTTGACCAGGCTGGTCTTGAATCATGGGCTTGCAATTCTTCCTGCCTTGGCCTCCCAAAACGCTGTGATTATAGGCGCGAGTCACGGCGCCCTGCCAGGCTTGGGTTTTTTTTTTTTTGAGTTGGAGTCTCCCTCAGTCGCCCAGACTGAGTGCAGTGGCCGCTTCCGGCCACCGCAGCCTCGACCTGCTGGGCTC
>NW_007070950.1:0-1211 GCF_000164805.1 Carlito syrichta | reverse complement strand
AATCCCGCGCCTTTGGGAGGCTGAGGTGAGTGAATTGCCTGAGCCCGCGGGTTCGAGACCCACCTGGGCAGCGAGACCTCATCTCTACAATCAATCAAAAAATCAGCTGGGCATGGTGGCGCATGCCTGTAATTCCGGCTACTCAGAAGGCTGAGGCGGAAGGATCGCCGGAGCCCAGCAGGCCGAGGCTGCGGTGGCCGGGAGCGGCCACTGCACTCCAGTCTGGGCGACAGAGTGAGACTCCAACTCAAAAAAAAAAAAATCTGTGACTTTATCTTAAAGAAATGAATGCCTTAAAATTATAGTGAAAAAATCATTTATAGATGTATCATTTGCTACATCATAATTTTAAATCTAATTGATAAGACTAGGTGAGTTATTTTTGACATTTACTGAGGGTTCCAAAAATATGTATACACATTTTAAGAGTTGTTATTTATGTATTACTTGTAGTTTGTGTAATCAGAAGTGTCTGAACACTAATGGTAACCACTTTGAGTACCTCTTATAATTGCAGAAGTCAAATGTTACTTGCATTCATCTTTTGTTATCAGTATAAATTGAGTATTGCAATTTTAATACTTTTTTCTTTCTTAAAATGTGCGCAGTTTTTTAGTGTATTTATCATCTTTAATTAGACAAAGAAAAAATAAATAGGCCTTTCTGAAAGGTGTCAACTTAACAATATTTCTCTCTCCATTTAAACTTTGCAACCACTAACCTCTTTCAATCATATAAAATGATAATAGCAAAAGTCAAAGCACATTCGAATCTGTGACAATTACAGAAAAAAACACTTCACAATTTTGGAGTTATGTGCACAAGTAAGTAAATTCCATTTGAAGCTAAAGTCCCTGGAAATATTTTCAAAATGAAGGAGATAATCTATATATATTTTTTAAAGTTTCTAAAAAAGTAATGAAGCCACCAGCTAAAACAAGTTGATTTACCATAGTTTCTCAGTTTTTAACATTAGGTGGCTCAGCCTGTAATCCTGCGCCTTTGGGAGGCTGAGGTGAGTGGATTGCCCGAGTCCATGGGTTCAAGACCCGCCTGGGCAAGCGAGACCTCGTTTCTACAATAAAATCAAAAAATTAGCCGGACGTGCTAGCGCACGCCTGTAATTCTGGCTACTCGGAAGGCTGAGGTGAAAGGATCGCTGGAGCCCAGCGGGTCGAGGCTGCGGTGGCCGGGAGCGGCCACTGCACTCC
>NW_007070949.1:0-719 GCF_000164805.1 Carlito syrichta | reverse complement strand
CTCACCTCAGCCTCCCAAAGGCGCGGGATTACAGGCTGAGCCACAGAACCCGGCTTAGTTCACTTTTGATGGGCAGTATGATTGGTTCCATGTTTCTGCTATTGTGAATAGTGTGACAATAAACACGCATTTTCAGGTGTGTTTTTTGTAGAACTGTTTATGTTCCTTCAGGTATATTCCCAGGAGAGGGATTGCTGGATCATATGCAAGGTCAATATTTTCTTCTTTTAGGAATCACCACACTACTTTCCATAGTGGTTGAACTAGCCTGAAATCCCACCAACAGTGTAGAAATGTTCCCCACTGAAGCCAGCATCTGTTGATTTTTGACTTATTAAATGATGGCCATCCTTACCAAAGTTAGGTGGTATCTCACTGCAGTTTTAATTTGCATTTCTCTGATGATTAGTGAGGCTGAGCATTTTTTCATGGTCTGTTGGCTGCTAGTATCTGATCTCTATATAACTGTTCATGTCTTTTACTCACTTTTTTTTTTTTTTTGAGTTGGAGTCTCACTCTGTTGCCCAGACTGGAATGCAAGTGGCCACTCCCGGCCACCACAGCCTCCACCTGCTGGGCTCCGGCGAACCTTCCGCCTCAGTCTTCCAAGTAGCCGGAATTACAGGCATGCTCTACCACCCCGGCTGATTTTTTAATTTATTGTAGAGATGAGGTCTCGCTGCCCAGGCGAGTCTCGAACCCGCGGGCTCAGGCAGTCC
>NW_007070948.1:0-699 GCF_000164805.1 Carlito syrichta | reverse complement strand
TTTTTTTTTTTTTTTTTTCCAATAGAGATGGGTCTCTTTATATTGCCCAGGCTGGTCTTGAACTCCTGGGCTTAAGCTGACCTCCTGCCTTGGTCTCCCAAAGTGCTGTGATTACAGGCGTGAGTCACCATGCCCGGTCAAAGGGTGACTCAAAGTGTGCACAGAGTTTGGATGTGCACATGATGAAGATAGCATTAGCTGGAGCTGTCCTGGTGTAGGGTGAGGAGGGTGGCCTGACCTTCCCAGGGTGCCGTGGGGGTGGGGGCGAGGGAAGAAAGGCTGCACAGAGTCTCCCAGGGGGCGAGTGGACGGCAGGGAAGGAAGTTGGGCCCAAGAGAAAGAGCTGAGAGGGAATTACACAAAGAGGGCATGACACCCATCAGAGAATACAGCGGTGTGTGAGTGTGGAAGTGGGCATGGTGGGGCATCCTCTAAAGAACCCATGAGCTGGGCTCAGTGGCTCAGCCTGTAATCCCGTGCCTTTGGGAGGCTGAGGTGAGTGGATTGCCTGAGCCCACAGGTTCGAGACCCGCCTGGGCAGCGAGACCTCATCTCTACAATAAATCAAAAAATCAGCTGGGCGTGGTAGCACATGGCTGTAATTCCGGCGACTCAGAAGGCTGAGGCGGAAGGATCACCGGAGCCCAGCAGGTCGAGGCTGCGGTGGCCAGAAGCGGCTACTGCACTCCAGTCTGGGCG
>NW_007070947.1:0-502 GCF_000164805.1 Carlito syrichta | reverse complement strand
CGTGTTAGAATGCAAAGCAAATGCGCGTCCGAGCCTAGGGGCTCGATCGGACTCCTCTCCGGACTCCTCTCCCACCCGGCCAGCTTAAGACCGAGCCCGCCTCCTCGACCGCCTGCCCCCGGGGCCTGCAGGGGGGCCCTCGCTCCCAGGACGCCAGCCAACTCCCAGGTCTCCCCACCTCGCTCCGCTTTGCGACTTGAAACACACCCGCCCGGGGCCTCCTGGACCTTTGCTTGCACGGCTCGCCGCGACTTCCGACTGAAGCCACAACAGCAGTTTCCAAAGCAGCAAAACAACGAGGAATAGCACCACTGAGGTGAAAAACAAGATGAAACAAGGGAGACGCGCGCTGCAAGTTACGCAACTCACCGCACTAGGAAACTCGCAGGCATCACTGCAACCAACAACGCACGGACGATCTAACTCCTAATGAAAAAAGTTGAAACAAACTCAAGACTACCGTACCCGCTCCCGCGCAAATTCCTCCCTCCGCCCTTACCCT
>NW_007070946.1:0-502 GCF_000164805.1 Carlito syrichta | reverse complement strand
CAGGGCTAAACATAGGTTTCCTGAGAGTGCAAAGGAGGGCCACCTATCACAGGTTTAACTCCGTTCCATGAATATTGAGTAGCTGCTATGGACCAGGCACTGAGATTATTGGAGTCATCTATCCCCCACAACTTCTAGTCTAGTGGGAAGACGAACACAAAACCAGGACAGCAAGTGAACAAGTGGAGGCTGTCACGGAGAAGGGCAGGAGGGATTTGTCCTGGCTGAGAGGGGCAGGAAGGACTTGAAGAACACGTGGGAAGGAAGAGGAAGGGATCTGACACGATGGTGGTGAGAGGAGGAGGGTTGTAGGCAAAGCATTATCACATGGAAAACACCAGAATGTGCAGTGTGCCAGGAATGGGAAGATAACTACGGAAACCTGCTCAAAGATACTTGTTAGATAAGTCATGAGCCACTCTCCAGTGTGCAGGAAATTGGGCAAAAACAGAAGGTGAAGCAAAGACGGAACAATTGTGGTGCAAGATGCTGACCCAGCCTT
>NW_007070945.1:76976-78150 GCF_000164805.1 Carlito syrichta | reverse complement strand
ATTTTACGAAGCTAACATCACATTGATACCCAAGCCAGGTAAAGATCCAACAAAGAAAGAGAACTACAGGCCAATATCTTTGATGAACATAGACGCTAAACTTCTCAACAAGATCCTAGAAAACCAAATTCAGCAATACATCTCAAAAATCATACACCAAGACCAAGTAGGCTTCATTCCTGGGATGCAAGGCTGGTTCAACATTCGTAAGACCATAAATGTAATTAAATTCATCAACAGATGTCAAAACAAAAACCACATGATCATATCATTAGATGCAGAAAAAGCTTTTGATAAAATCCAGCACCCCTTCTTGATAAAAACCCTTGAACATCTAGGCATACGGGGAACATCCCTCAAAATAGTAAAAGACATCTACGAGAAACCCACAGCCAGCATACTCCTAAATGGACAAAAATTGGAACCAATTCCCCTGAAAACTGGAACTAGACAAGGATGCCCACTCTCACCCCTCCTGTTCAACATAGTATTGGAAGTCCTGGCTAGAGCAATCAGAGAAGAGGAGGAAATCAGGGGTATCCAAATAGGAAAAGAGGTAGTCAAGTTATCTCTCTTTGCAGATGATATGATTGTGTACCTTGAAAACCCAAGAGAATCTGTCAAAAGTCTCCTTACATTGATAATGGCCTTTGGCAAAGTCTCAGGATACAAAATAAATGTACAAAAGACAATCGCATTTCTCTACACCAATAATAAACAAATGGAAACCCAAATAGAAAACACAATTCCATTCACAATAGCCACAAAAAAAATGAAATACCTTAGCATCTTCCTAACCAGAGATGTGAAAGACCTTTACAATGAAAATTACAAAACACTGCTCAAAGAAATCAAAGATGACACAAACAAGTGGAAAAATATCCCATGCTCATGGATTGGAAGAATCAACATTGTGAAGATGTCCATCTTATCTAAGGCAATCTACAAATTCAATGCAATACCCATCAAATTACCAGCAACATTCTTCTCAGACCTGGAAAAAACAACACAGGAATTCATATGGAAACACAAACGTCCAAGAATAGCCAGACAATCCTCAGCAAAAAAAACAAAGCAGGTGGTATCACATTACCAGACTTCAAACTTTACTATAAGCTACATCATCAAAACAGCTTGGTATTGGTACAGGACAGGCATATAGATCAATGGAATA
>NW_007070945.1:26074-76663 GCF_000164805.1 Carlito syrichta | reverse complement strand
CCAGCCTACAGACTGGGAAAAAGTATTTGCCAACTCCAGGTCTGACAAAGGCTTAACATCCTGGATCTACAAGGAACTCAAACGTGCTGAAAAGAAAACAACAAACAACCCCATTATAAAATGGGCAAAAGATATGAACAGACACTTCACAGAAGAAGACATTCGAGCAGCCAACAAACACATGAAGAAATGCTCAAGCTCACTAACCATCAGGGAGATGCAAATCAAAACCACACTGAGATACCACCTAACTCCAGTCAGAATGGCAATTATCAACAACTCAAAAAATAACAACTGCTGGAGAGGGTGTGGTGAAAAGGGAACACTTCTACACCGTTGGTGGGAGTGTAAACTAGTGCAACCTCTGTGGAAAGCAGTGTGGCGATTCCTAAAAGCTCTAAAAATCGACCTTCCATATGACTCCACAGTCCCCCTACTGGGAATATACCCTGAAGACCTCAAATCACTCTATAAAAAAGATACCTGCACACGTATGTTTATTGCAACATTGTTCACAATAGCAAGAACCTGGAAACAACCATGCTACCCATCAAAAGAGGACTGGATTAAAAAATGTGGTACATGTACGCGATGGAATACTACGCAGCCATAAAAAAGAACAAAATCATGAATTTCACTGCAACCTGGATGGAACCAGAGTCTATAAAACTGAGTGACCTCTCACAGAAACAAAGATCCGAGTATCACATGTTCTCACTCATATAATGGACCTTGAACATCCAATGTAATACTATAAGAAAATGACTGACGGTACTGGGAAACTATGGGGGGGGATGGGATTAACAGTCACAAATATCTATCTGGGGATGGGGAAACACCTCTTATCAACAGGGTGCCTGAATGAAACGTAATTATACACCTAACCCCTAACTGTACCCCACAAAACCATAATAAAAAATATTGATTAAAAAAAAAAAAAGAAATGCAACCAAAAGGTCAGAGGAGACAAAGGAAATGTAGGCTTGGTTCCTTGAACACAAGTCAAGAAACATAAGGACGTTGTCAGTTTATGCTCTGGTTTCCTTCATTTTCAGGTTGCCTTGGGGCAAAGGGAAGCACTGGATGTCTGCAGATTGCAGACTCCCTGAGGGTAGGCTCACCAGTCTCTGGCCCCAAGCCCGGAACCGGAGGAGTTCAACAACCATTTTCTAGACTAAAAACAGGGTTGAAACTGAGACTGTCACTAAAATCAGTCTCAAATTGGATGATATGCGGGTTGACAGGTGAATATAGTTTTGCTTTGGGGATTTTATCATCTTAGCAATCATCAGCAAACACACTTTTTTAAGTCACAATCTTGGGGTGACAATTCTGAAGGCTTCTCTGGTGTCAGGAGAACAACACACATTCTCTTTTTTTTTTTTTTTTTTGAGTTGGAGTCTCACTCTGTCGCCCAGACTAGAGTGCAGTGGCACACATTCTTAAAACCCTCCCAGATGTGCCCAGGGGCTTCCAGACCTCAGAGCCAGATGAAGGAGAGTACCAGGGTGATTGCTGTGGAAGGGTGGGGCTTATTTTGACTTCCAGAGAGCCAGACTCGACCAAGGGCAACTTCCAGACTGTCTGGAGTGAATGTTCCCATCACCGATATGCGCTCCAGAGCCTCAGGGTGGGGCAGGGGGTTAGGGACCACCACTGCCTCTCCTGGAGCCCCAGGACTCTCAGGCCCTCATTGGGGTTTCTACGTTCAGGTTTTCCTTTCAAGCCCCCAGGGACCCATCCCCAACCAAGGAGGCAAGCTCACAAACTGCAAACAGCGCCTCTCCAAGTCCCCCTGCCCGGTGGG
Organism: Carlito syrichta; assembly: GCF_000164805.1. Taxonomy (NCBI): domain Eukaryota; kingdom Metazoa; phylum Chordata; class Mammalia; order Primates; family Tarsiidae; genus Carlito; species Carlito syrichta. The sequence goes on along the minus strand of NW_007070945.1, from coordinate 74,856 downwards.
CGCTGGGGAAGGGCCCTCAGCTGCCATGGGATGCGTCTGGCAAGTCGAGCAGAGGACCTCCAGGCCGGCCTCCCTCGGGGTCTGCCTCTGCAGCTGACACCAGCCTTGCTCACAGGCCGACAGGGGGAAGCTGCTCCCTAGAGCTGCCTTCATGCCGCCCCATTTCTTTGACCTCAGAGCCGACTCTCAATGTGCCCCCGCCCCATGCCAGGGGAGGAGCGTCAGGGCAAGTACCTAGAAAGCGTTGTCAAGGACAGAGCAGAATTTGACAAGGCCCCAAGTAGTACGGCAAACTGTCTTTGTCCCTGCCTCAGCAGACCAAGGAACATTTTTAAAGCGTGTGAGAGACTTGGCTATACATGTACACCCGTGAGACCGGTTCACGGCGATGTGCGGATCACAAAAGCGGGGGGTTAGATGTAATCCTCGGCAGCCTCCAGCAAGAAGCATGTCAGACAGAAAGGGAATTTGAGTTCCTCTATCACACGGATATCTATCCTGATGAAGAAAAACCAAATCATTGATCAGCCAACTTCAACTCTTATGTGTATCAAATAACACATGATATCCCTCACGCCTCTAGTGAGAACAGCTCTAGAGGAGGAAGTTCTTTAAACAGGCCATTGTCTAAGTTTCCGACGGCTCATGGAGAGAGAGAGAGAGAGAGAGAGAGAGAGAAACTATTCCCCAAAGCTACTTTAATAGAGCTCATGTTGCAAGGAAGGAAAAAATCTTTTGCTCTACCTCTTTGAATTATCCGGCTGGGCCTTGCAAATTAGACTAAGGAAAGACAGAATAACAAGAGAAAAACTAACAGGAGTTTATCAACGGATGTATCAGGTGTTCTCATGGCAGCACGCATGGATGAGCAAATCGGGGGTAGTGAGAACGTGGGCTTCTATAGCACCTGAACAAAAGAGCAACACATTTTTAGAGAAGTGACAAGACAAAGGAAAGGACAAGACAAAGCTTCCAGGAGCTTCCGATGGTGGGAAAGCAAACGTATGAGGAAACCGAGGACGACAACGGCTCGCGACGCAGGCTCCTCTGGTGCCACCCCTGGGCTGATGTGGGTCGAGGGCTGTCTCTGACGAGTAGGTTCTGTCCTAACTGGAAGGAAGGAGAGGAGGGACCCGTGACGAACTTCATCCTGCTTTTAGGCAGGTGATGGAAAGGAGACAGCTGTTCTATCTGCTTCTGCTCAGTTGCCTTCAGCTTAAAATACTCTTTATGCCAAAGTGGCACCTTTTGGGGCGGCATGAATTTCTGCCCTTCTGTGTCAACTCAGGTCCTGCCGGTGCTCTTCAGCCAGCTTTCACCGACATGCTCTCTGCTCAGTGCTGGGAAATTGGCTTAGGAAATTTCGAGAGAGTATATCCACTCGCCATGAAACTGCAGTTCCTTTTACCGGGACAGGACTTTCGTATAGAAAAGGATGAAAGTGTCATTAAAGGAGCCGGGCTTGGTGGCTCAGCCTGTCATCCCGCACCTTTGGGAGGCTGAGGTGAGTAGATTGCCTGAGTTCGCAGGTTCGAGACCCGCCTGGGCAGCAAGACCTCATCTCCACAATAAATAAAAAAATCAGCTGGGTGTGGTAGCACATGCCTGTAATTCCGGCTACTTGGAAGGCTGAGGCGGAAGGATCGCCGGAGCCCAGCAGGTCGAGGCTGCGGTGGCCGCCCGGCCGCTGCACTCCAGTCTGGGCAACCGAGTGAGACTCCAACTCAAAAAAAAAAAAAGTGTCATTAAAGGCAGTCCCCTGTGTCCAGGTAGAGGATGATAGGTGAGGACCCAACTGGCCTCCTTCTCCGAAGCATCTCAGATTCCTGCATGCAACACCCGCGTCCGTGGAGCCAGGAGTCGACCCGTCATCCACAGCGGGCCGTTTCCATCTCCTCGTCCATGCTGCTCCCTCGACACAGCATGGCTTCCTTCCACCCTCTCCCTGCAGAGCCCCCCTCCTTGAAGGCCGCCTGCCCTGTGACGTGGCCAGACGCCTGAGCAGAATGGATGACGCGTGCTGTGGGCCACCTAGATCTGAAATCAGGAGTTGTTTACTACGGTGTAATGGGCACAGGAGGAAGTCAGAGGCAGAGCTCTCTAGAGCTCATTACTCTTTTTAAATTTCTACTGCAGAAGTAATATATATTTTATGGTTAGAAGAAGAAAGTAAACAAAGCCTCATAAACACATGTAACAATGACTGCGTTTTCACCACCCAGAAATAACAGGCGTCAATACTTTGTTCAGCCATTCTAGATGCTTTTATACATGTATCTAGCAAAGAAAAGTTGGGATGGAGGTGTAGATACAGATATAGATAATGCTCCTACCAAAAATAAAATAAAATACTACTGCATTGTGCTGCTTCGTGAACTATTTATTTCCCTTGACAATGGATACTAAGCATCTTTCCACATCAACATCAGGCAAGTCAGAGATTCAGCCTAATGCCACACCATTTCCTCCATGGGTTAGACCCAGGAAAAGCAGCCCCCAAAGGTGAAGACCAGAGGCTCCGCACCCCGGGAGGCCAACCCTGCAGCACCCCATGCTGGCAGCCTGGGCACAGACCCCGCTCCCTAAGTGTCGGGCTGGGAGCTTCCCCACCCAGGCTCACTCCCATCCTCCGCGCCTTCCAGCTTCTGTGAGGTTTGAGCCAAGCAGACCCCGGGGAGACCGACGCTAAAGGGATCTCGCCTCCCTTCTGGGGGACAGCTGAGAGTTGCAGCCTCTTACAGGCCATTCAGCACCTCCCCCAAAAAACAGTGAATCGGGAACTAGTTTTAAGGAGCACTATTTAACATCTTTAGCACGTGTTTACTGACTTCAGAGCATTCTATGATAGACATGTTTATTTGTGTTTACTTATCCAATTCCTAATATCAGATTTGAGTTGATGATGATGATGATGATGATGATGATGATGATGGTTGAAAAAGCAAACTGAGCCGGCTCGGTGGCTCAGCCTGAAATCCCACACTTTGGGAGACGGAGGTGAGTGGACTGCCTGAGCCCGCGGGTCCGAGACCCGCCTGGGCAACTTGGCAAGACCTCATGTCTACAATAAAAATAAAAATAAAAAAATCAGCCCAGCGTGGTAGCGCGCGCCTATAGTTCCAGCTACTTGGAAGGCTGAGCCGGAAGGATGGCCGGAGCCCAGCAGGTCGAGGCTGCGGTGACCGGGAGTCGCCACTGCACTCCAGTCTGGGCGACCGAGAGAGACTCCAACTCAAAAAAAAAAAAAAAGAAAGAAAGCAAACTGCTATGGACATGTTTCCCCCATCTTTGTGCATTGTCATAAATATTTCCTAAGGATAACTTTCTAAAGGTAGAATTGCTAGATCAAAGAGGCTGCATAGTTTTTTTAAATAGATAGCTTTTAAAATAGATAGCTAAGTTGATCAAGGCTATATGAATTTTACATTTGTCTATTAAAATGCACACATTTTGAATTTTCTTTCACATGTACAAAATAAAATTCAGGGAGAGACAACCTCACTGTTGTCTGAATTTATAGTTCTTTAACTACTACTGAGAATAAACATTACAGAAAATATTATAGGTAATTTTTAACTCTTTTTTTGTAAATGGTAAGTCCTCGACCACTATATATACACCTTAGGATATTATAAAGGAAACTACTCTTCTCTATAATGAAGGCTTTGTGAGAGCTGGGAACAAAGTTTCCAAGTCTCCACTGGGCCTGTCCCAAACCCAGCCCACACCCTCGCCTGCTATCCAAATTTGATAACAGAGGCACACGAGCATGGGTCTGATGGGAAAAGGCCAAGTTTTACTAGTCTCTGGCTCTGGGACTTTGAAACTACTCCAGCTGAAGACAACTCTACTCGAATGACAAGCCTCATCACCGCCATCTCCTGGCTCCCCGCCCCCCGCCTCTCCACTTGAGAACTCAGCCTTAGCTCCCACCAAACCATGTGAGTCCATGGCAAAAAGACTGCTAAAAAGTCTAAAAATCAGGAAGAGGGCCCTCACCAAGACCCGACCTTGCTGGTACCCTGATCTCGGACTTCCAGCCCCAAAACTGTGAGAAATGAATATTTGTTGTATAAGCCAACCAGGTTATAGCTTGTTGTTAAAGCAGCCAGGGTCAAAGGAGAGAGAAAGAAGATAAAGTCGGGCAAGAAGGCTGAGGCCAAACTTTGGAAGCCTGAATATCAGTAAAAGGCACAAGAAGTTTCATCGACAGCATCTGAGCAAGGAAGACACAATCACTAGTGATCAGGTCTAAATTGTCTACAACAATGTTCATTTGGAGATCAGACAGCTAACCAAGAAAGACAAGAAAAAGTGTAAGTCACATATTACGCCTGAGAAAAAATAACATTAGCCCTCGCCATGGATGCAAACAGACTTCTGATTATCTATCTATCAGACATGCATATGCACATCGTCTCACACATGACATCTTGATGGGAAGATGCTATTTTGCTTCATAACCCAGAAAACTTTATGTGTGCTTGCTCCATCTTCATAGTGTGTTGGTGTGGGTCATTCTGTGAGCTGGTCTCCTCCAAGATCTTCAGGCAGAAGAAAGGACAAGTGTACCTTCTGTGCCCAGACCCTTGAAGCATCTGGACAGTTCTAACCCCACCCACCACCACTCCCTTGATTTCAACCCCTCAGGGGGCCAAACCAAAGCTGGGTCTGTGCACAGGCTGCCAGCATGGGGTGCCTCTCTTTCCTTCTCTCCTTCTTCCCAAGCTCCTCCTGCCAGTCCAGAAATGGTCCTCCTTGACTTTTTGTATGATGGGAAATCACCCTTAGATAACATCCTACCTAGTTCCCTCTCCTATAGCAACATGAATAAACTCTAATCTCTGGTCTTCCGGCTTTGGCCTTCGTGTAATTCATAAACCTTACGTCTCTCAAAAAACCAGGCTCTGCACATAAACACTTTGTAAATGAAAAGCTCAACCGTTGAGAAGTCAGGAGCGGAAATTTGTCTCTGCTCTCCAGCTGCATTCTGTGAAGTCCCGGTGTAGTAAAAGTTAACTTTGCCCATACAGAGGTCTGCCCTTTGCCCTTGGCCCTGGGCAGTCATCTCTAAGTTCTTGGAATATCCTGCCTGATAAGAGTGCCCTTGTATACTGAGGGGCTTTGGAACATACCAGAAAGTCTAACAATGTGGTTTATGGTGAGTATATTGAGTCATATGGCATGAGTTCAACTTCTAGAGGAGCTAAACCCGCGGCCATCCATGTGGACAGTCAATACGAAACCCCAGTGAAGACTCTAGACAGTCAGGCCCCGGTGAGCTTCCCTGGCTGGCTATATTCACATATATTATCACGTATCTTTCCAGTAAAAGTAACACTGTCCATGAAAAAGAAAGAAGATGGCTGAAATCGCCACACTTGGAATGTGTCTGGACTCTGTCCCACATGTCTCTTCTCATGGATGATTTTCATCTGTAGCCTTTCCCTGTACTAAGCCAACGCCATAACAGCTTTCAGTGAGCTCTGTGAATACTTCTAGCAAATTGTCGAACCTGAGGATGTCGAACCCTCTGAACTCGTAATTAGTGTCAGAAGTGAAGGTGGTCTTGGGGGTTATTCATCTAATGCTTCACTTTCTGACGGCAGAGGCCTCAGCTTCAATGGGAAGAGAGGACAGCAGAGCAACAAAAATGACCGGCAATGAGAATTATACGAGACAATATTTCATAATATTGTCCCATTACACACATATAAAAAGAAAACGAATGGCACATACGAGGTAAGTGCTCGGAGTGAAGCATATACTCTTAGTGGTACCAAGTACAGAACAGAAAACAGTGACTGTGCGCGGAATTGGTTAAGGAAGACTTCCTGAAGAAGGTGGGACTTCAGCCGGGATTTTGAGGATGTGGAGAAATTAAGCAGGCAGAGTGGAGAAGAGCGTTCCAAGGAGAAAGGAATGGTTGCTATTACCTTGCTAAGCTGGGATATCATTTCGAGGTCTAGAGAGGAAAGGCTACAACAGAAAATTATTGGCCTTAAGAGCTTCCTGATACTACTGATCTCCCTGGGCGCCCTTTTGAGCCAGTCGCTGCAAACATCTTTTCAGAATACCAAGAATCACCTTGCTGATTTGGGACACAGAAGCAAGGGTTCTATTCTGAACTCTCTTCTGGTCTTTTCCACCGCCCACTATAAATATACGTCTGAAAGAGAAAGCTGGCCAAGAGAAAAATGGTGATGGTGAAGACCCATGGCTTTTGTGCCCACGAGAAAGCCTTGGTAGTCAACAAGACCGTGGCACTCACTCCCCAGCTTCAGCCATTCCAGAAGACGAAAGTGAAGAGTGCCCCCTGGAGGTGTGTGATGTGGCTGCGCCTGATATAAAATCACTGGCCCTGACGAGAGAAATGACAAAGCTTGGGCTCCCCTCCTTAAGGTCATGATATAATTAAAAGTGAAGAGCCCCTCTACACACACACACACACACACACACACACAGGCAGTGGGAGCTGTTACCTAATGCAGCTTTATGAAGGCACAGGCATTTCTGAGAGCAGAGACCTGTTGCTCAAAGGAGGTAATCAGAAGATCAAAATCTTGGGAGCAGTGAGGATCCTACCTGCTCTCTTCTGTTCAACCACTGGCCTCAAGAATTCAGAAGCAGTCAACCTTCTGGAATACTTGAAATACTTCCAAGCATTCTCACCCCACCTGGAAAACTAGACTTTTTTCCCACGTGCTTCCTCCAAAACACCATGGCAAATATAGAAAGTAGAATTTTTCTCCTCTATTTCTACTCTTTCTATTTTTTGTTATTTTCTATCTAACTCTATCTATTTTCATTACGATATTTTCTATTTAAAACAATATGGAAAATAGAATTTTCCTTCTCAACATGGCTCTATAACTGTTTGGGGGAGCTTACGATCCTCCTAAGAATTTGAAAGGAGTTCTGAACTCTTACCCTAGCAACAAACACACTCACAGAGAGAGAGAAGAGAGTTAGAGTTCTGTGCAAAACTTCAGACATCCCTGAAATCCTTCTGCCCTTACAGAACTAAAGTGGGTTTCTTCTTTGTTTCACCATTACTTGACATCTGCCAGAAGCATTTGAATTTTAGCTACGCCATAGTGTTAGTGTGCAATTTACCTTAAAAAGAATTAAGCATGAGCTACATATGTGTAAAGGGTGATTAGTTAGCAAAGAAAGAGCCCTAAGCGAGAATACACAATCATAAGTGCTGCAAAAACCAGATTTGCCCAAGCTACTTGCCAAATTCTTCCTTCAGCCAGAATAGTAGCACATAGAACAGATGACAGGTGCCATTGGGTAGACAATGCAAGAAATGACAAAGGGACCGAGGACAAGGCATGGCCCAGCACAGCAGCAAAACGGTAGCTCAGGCTTCCTCCTGTCCCCAGTAAAGCAGACAGAAACCCAAGGGCTTGCACCATGGTGAGATTACTTTGACTCAAAGAAAGGCCACAAGATTATGAGAGTCCTGTCGTGCCTCCACCTAGATTCCATAAGAGAAATTGTCACCAAACCCAAACCAGCAGCTGGGGAATATCTACTTAATTAAGGAGTTAACCCCATTATTTATCAGGAAAGATAAATGCATGCCACAGTACCAATGAATATACACCTCAGATAGAAAGTGTTATCATAACTAGCCTAAGGCTCATAAAAATTAGTAAAGTGTTCATTGACAAATTTCAGAAACATTATATCCCAAAAGAACTAGGAGTAACATTTCAGTAGTCAACGGGGCCCACCAATCCGAATGTACTCTGGCGAGTAATTAGCTCGCTCTCTCAGTTACCAGCAAATATTTATTGAACACGTACAACATACCAGACAGTTACGAGACAACACACAAAAATGAGGATGACATGTTCTTTTTTTCTTTTCCTTCCCTGCAAGACCTCATGGTTATTCAAGTAGAAGGAGAAACATAAAAACTAATTTGGTTGTTGACGAGGTTTTTTTCCATACCACACTTCTGACACCACGTGTTGGGATTTTCCACACCAACAACCAATTCTCCAGGACCAATTCAATTCCGTTCTGACACTAACCACCTAAAGTTGGCATCAACTCCGTGGGCTTAAGGACTCAGTCCTATAGGACTGCTGCCCACTTCAGATTCAAGTTGTGAGTATCCAGTCCCCAGGTTGTCTGCACTTCTGTTCAGCTTGGCTACAAAGTTCCAGGTTCCCGCAACTCCCTCCTCTGGTTCTATCATTTGACTGAACCGTTCACAGAACTCGGGAAAGCAATCAACTTACATTTACCAGTGTATGATGAAAGACCTAAAGAACAGCCAAATGGAAAAATGCAAAGTATGGAGGGGGTGGTCCACAGATCTTCCAGGCCCTCTCCAAGCACTTGATGTGTTCACCACTCAGAGATTCCCTGAATGGTTCAATAGTTTTTACAGGGCTCCATCTCCATGCCCTGCCTCTTCCCTTCCCAAAGTCAGCTGGTGGAACTGAAAGTTCCAACCCTCTAACCCTGGGCTTTCCGGTGACCAGCCCCATCCCTGCCTAGGGGCCCCACTCTAGGTCACCCCATGAGCATGAACTCAGATGTGTGGTTAAGGGACTTGTTATGAATAACAAAAGCACTCCTATCACTCAGGAAATTCCAGAGAATTTAGGAACTCTGTGTTAGGGACTGGGAAAAGACCAAATATATTTTTTTATGACACCACAGTGGTAAAATAAAAATACTCAAGGTGGGTTCTGTGGAAGTGCAAAGAAGGACTGAATAATTTTAGGGGAGGTGATGAGCCAGGAAAAACCTCAGATGGGAGGCTGTGACTCGCCTTAAAAGGTGACAGGTGTCGACATATACATTTTTAAAAGATGGTAGGTGTCGTTGGGTAGACAATGGAAGACATGGCAAAGGGACCGAGGACAAGGAATGACCCAGCCCAGCACCCTGGGGGATGGCAGGCACTCACAGCAACTGCTTTGGGAGCTCTCAGCCTCTCTGATTCCAAGGTGCCACCATTCTCCATCCAGAAGCCAAGGGATTTTTTTAAACTGCATCCAGTGACATCACTTTTAGGCTCTGAACTCTGCAAGGACTTTCTATCTCTTAAGTAAACTCCAAGCCCTCTGCTCTGGTCCAAAAGGCCATATTTGATCTTTTCCCCACCCACTTCTCTGTCTTAGAGAAGCAGCATTTTCCCCCTTTGTTTGCTGTGAAAGACGCAGATTCCACTTTAGTCAGGTCCAGACAAAACTGGGCTGGGCAGGGAAGGTATGAAGGAGAGGAGGCTGGTGTTCACATTCCTGAGATAAGAACTGTTTCCATCCAGGCTGGGTGCCTCAGCCTGTCATTCCAGCACTTTGGGAGGCCAAGGTGAAGGGATTGATTGCCTGAGACCGCGGGTTCGAGACCAGCCCGGGTAAATTGGCGAGACCCTGTCTTCACAATAAATCAAAAAATTAGCTGGGTGTGGTAGCGTGTGCCTGTCGTTCTGGCTCCTTGGAAGGCTGAGGCGAGGCGGAAGATGCGCCGGATCCCAGCAGGTCAACGCTGGGGAGGCCTTGAGCATGCCACGGCACTCCAGCCTGGGCAACAGAGTGAGACTCCAACTCAAAAAGAAAATTTTTTTAACTGTTTCCAAGGACTTTCTAAAAATCCCACCAAAAACTCTGGCACATCCTTCACACAACTCCTAGTTTGCTGTCAAGTGAATGTCTAATGATAATCATTGGACATTCTTAAGGACTTCAATAGTTCAGATAAGATATGCTCTAAAGATCACTTTCCAGGTAACAGCATCTCCACCACCAATGAACTGGCAATTCTGGCTTTGAAGCTCTGGAAACCGGTGAACCCTATTTCTAAGCAGCATATGTAAATCTCCTTTTGCTAATGAAAGCTCTTGTTGGCTGGGCTCAGCCTGTCATCCCAGCACTTTGGGAGGCCGAAGCGAGAGGACCGCCTGAGCCTGGGCGTTCGAGATCAGCCTGGACAACTAGGTGAGACTTCGTCTCTACAATAAATCACAAAAACCTAGCCACACGTGGTGGCATGCGTCTGTAGTTCCAGCTACTTGGAAGGCTGAGGTAGAAGGATTGCCTAAGCCCAGCAAGTCGAGGCTGTGATGGCTGGGAACGTGCCACTCACTGCACTCTAGCCTGGGCAACAAAGGGTGAGACTCCAACTCAAAAAAAAAAAAAAAAAAAAGCTCTTGTTATCCTTCCCTCACCAAATGCACTGGTGACTTACCATTCCATGCATTCCAAATTATAATCCTGATTTTCTATTCCTAAGTAAACCCTACATATTTAGAGATAATTTTCTCTAAATAGGGAGTGGGAAGTGGGGAGTAGATTTGACTCATAAAGACACTTTTGTATTCTTTTACTCAGGAAACTGATTCTGGACTGATGATGTGCTGGACATAGGGAGAGTTACTGTTATCACCACATGGCTTTGGAATTAGCCACAGGCGCTCAGCCTGGACTTCTCCCCAGCACCTGCTCAGACTACCCGTGCAAAATCTGCCCCTCCTAGGCCCACTTCTAGATCTGGGTCTTTCTTAATTATACAGTAAGTGAAAAAGGACACTGAAGTGGGAGTTGAGACCTGAATTCTGATCTTCATCTGAAAATATTGGCAGTCACACCTTCTCTAATTATCTCACAGAATTGCTTTGGATATAAAAGAAGATATTTGACTTGGAAGCCCCAGGAAAGACTAGCTCCTACCCTGAATTGGTGGTTGTTGTTTGCTGCTTTAGTTTTTACGGTAAAACTAATATAATCATGTGGACAAGGCTTCAAATAGTGCGATAAGGTATAAAATCAGAAACCAAAGTCTTCTTTTGCTGCTGTCTCCACCCTCAACCCACATTCTCTCCTCAGAAGGAAGTCATTGTTAAGTTTCTTATGCATGTTTTTTAAAAATATATCTTGCACATGTCTTCACTTTACATGTGTCTGCTTTTAAAATTGTATACAAATGGGATTGTGGAGGTGTTAAAACATAAACCCTAAATTATTTGACCCTCATATTTTCAAGAGGTGAAGATTAAATTCCCTCCCCTTGAACTGAGCTGCTTGACTCAAGACCAAATAAACTATGGCGCACGTGATGCTGGGCCAAGTTGCTGGCCCAGGACTTGAGAAACTGTCAGCTTTCACTTCCTGTGTCTTGAGATACTTGTTCTTGGAACCCAGCTACCAGGCGGTGAGGAAGCCACGCAACCACATAAAGAGGCCATGTTCAAAGTGGCAGTCAACATCAACTGCCCGATGTGTGAACGAGAAGGCTTTCACATTATTTCAGCCCCACACATCAGGTCACCCCCAACCTCTAAGCCACCCTGCCTGACTTCCTGCCAAGGCCTCCCAACTTGGGGGTATGTGAACAACATTGACCATTGTAGTTTGAAGCCACTGAGTTTGGGGTGGTTTTTATGCAGCAATAGATAACTGGAGCGGTGATCATATTTACCTACTGTTATGAAAATTACTTTTGTTTTTGATAAAACATCTTGGAGCTCTTCCAATAATAACACATGCATATCTAAATAGTTCATTTTAATATCTTAGCCCTCTTTTGCATGGGTGCTGCGTATGAAATCAATCAGTATCCTATTAATGGTCGTTTAGTTGGTTTCTTGTTTTTTTTCCATCATAAACAATACTTCACTTGGCATTTGAGCATACTTTTAGAAGATATCTGTAGAATAAATTTGTAGCAGTTAAAGTCTGGGTCAAAAGAAATGAGCATTTAAAATTTCTTATAGATATCATGAAATTCCATATCTCTTCTCTCCCAAAGTAATAAAGGTTGTATCCATTTATGCACCTACTTGTTTTTCTCTGCCTTCAGCACTGGATTCATCAAGCTTTTAAATTTTTGTAAATGTGGTCTTTTTAAAAATACCTAATTATTGTTTTGCTACTTATGATTGAGAACATTCTGGTTTAAATTATCTGAAAAAAATACAAACCAAATTTAATTTTAGTTAATTTTAGGAAAATAACTATATGCCACCTTAGGCTTCAAGAAGGTGGGATGGCCCAGAGGAACCCTGAAGGCTTTTCCTCAGAAAACCTCAGTTTATTGAGGAATCACGTGCTTTAGGGGAAGGTGGGATCATACCTACCCCAGGAACTGGTTCTTTGATTAGCTAAAGCCAGAAGTTCTTAAACTTTTTGGTCTCAGCACCCCTTTAAACTCTTAAAAATTACTAAGGATACTCAAAACATTTTTTGTTATGTGGATTACACCTATTGATGTTTACTGTATTCAAAATTAAAATTGAGAAATTGTAAAGCATTTATTAATTCATTTAAAATAACAGTACAAATCCATTTTTATTTTTTAAAACTATAATTTTCAAAAGAAAAAACTTAATAAAAAGAGAGACATTGCTTTACAGTGTTGGAAATGAACTGGATTCACATCTGCTTCTGCATGCAATCCATTGCAATATTGTTTTTGTTGAAATCAATGAAGAAAATCTAGTGTCACACAGATATATGGAGTATTTTAATAGCTTTTTTAAAAAATTGTGGAATTTTTCCTGATACTACACTGAAACTTGACAAGTTTTATATTTATATATACAAATACACATTTTTAACTTAAACAACAAATTCTTTTCTCAAAGTTCTGGATGCCTGAGGTGCCAGCAGGGTCAGTTTCTGTGAGGACCTTCTTACTACTTTGCAGATATGGTCTTTCCTCCTTAAGCACTGGAGAACAAGAGCTCGGCAAGCGATAGATTGGGAAGGGTCTATATATAATCATAATAGACTCTCTGTGTCACATCCCCACCGACTACAGCCTATGTCCCTCTGCAATTGACTGGTGAGAAAACAGAGTTGAAAGCAGACATTCCACAGTAAGTCAGACCGGATCATAAACCGGGAGTTCAACCCCTTCTTGTCTGCACACTTAATGGCTGTTTGCAGGTGCCAGAGAAGGTGGTTGTAACTCGTTTGCACTTTTGGGATATGCTTTGGTTTCACTGTTTGTGCTTATCTGTTTTGTCTTTATCTTTTGTTTTAATATGGACAACAACAAGTCTATTCCATTTGACAGTCCTTTAGGACAAGATACTGTAAGGTCTTTGTAAGTCGTGATACGACTTATGAAGGGGGATTTATGAAAGGAATTTCTGTGTGTGATTACGTTGGTTACAATGAAAAGAAAATTATGTATAATAGTCTTTCTAAATTTTGTTCCCTTATGTTAAAAAATGGTTTTCTTAACTCATTCGAGATCACTGACATGAATTTACGTCATTCCAAATTCTGCTCCTGGATGCCGCTGTTGTGAATGTATGTCTTTACAGATTCTGTTTCTGAAAGCTGCAATGTTGTCATATGTAGATGTTATTATATCTTGCTTGAAAATGAATAGTCAGGTAAGAAGAGAGAAAGTTAATTCAGATGATTATCTGATATCGACTGAGCAATGTTGTTCTTCTACGTAGTTGGTAAAAATTGCAAGTTGGTTATTTTTTTGCAATCAGTGTGCTACATCCACTTGTATTTCGATATTTCAGGGCTTTCATACTTCAATGTTAAAAATAATTTAGCATAATTATAGAAATGAAGAAATATATGCTAATGAGATTTTCGAGGCTGAAAGTGAATCCAGTGAACTTATTAGTGATAGTGATGTAATGATGCAATGCAAACGAAGAAATATAACACAAATCATCTATGACAGTGAATCTAGTGCTGGTGAGAATGAATCAGACATTGGGTGGACCAAATATGACCCAAAAAGAAACTTAGAAGTGTTTATTGGCAATCCAGGTGTCAAGGTATTTCCAAATGATCCTCAAAGTATAAGTGAAGTTGTCAGACTATTTATTGGAGAGGATTCTACAGAAATGACCACAACTGAAACTAATAGGTATTATGATCAGATGTACCACAGATATAAATGTCCAAAGAAATAAAAAAGGTAGAGCAAGACTACAGTGTCCAAGGTGAAAAAAATTCTAGCATTAAATAGTTTGATGGGACAAGTGAAGAAAACCACAACACATGATTATTGGTCAACACATCCATAAATTGTGATGCCTTTCTTTTCAAAAATAATGACACTAAATAAATTTCCTACCAATTGTGCAGTTTTTGCATTTTTCCGATAATGAAGAAATGCAATCAAATCCAAGCAGATTATGTAAAATTAAACCTGTAACAAATTATGTTTTAAATAAGTTCAACACTGTATACAAACCTGAACAAGAATTTACCTTGGATGAATCAATGATACCTCATCACAGAAGATTGTCTTTTCAGGTTTATAATCCAAATAAAAATACAAAGTACAGAATGCTAGTCAGAGTGGTGTCTGAGGCAAATACCGGATATGTCTGCCACTTTCAGCTGCACTGTGAAAAAGATGACAGTTTAGAAAAGACCATTTCACTTGTGCTTAATGACAGAAGTTTGCGGCAAGCAGCTTCAGGTTTTTTTTAATTATTATTATTTCCACCTGCTCTCAGTATTAGGAAAGTGAAAAATTTGCTGATTGCAAATGTGTTGCTATTAATTTGCTCTTAATAAAGTTACAAAAGATTTTGATTTTTAATTCTATAACCTGTTTCTTCTTGAAAATTTTTCAGGCTTGTATTTCAAAAGTTAAACTCGTATTGTATCTTGCTGCCTTCAGCTTTTCCCCCCTTAAGAAGGCCTGAGATAACGCTTTCAACTTGTGGTCAGATGGACAGATATTGTAACTTTTTATTCCCCTTCCAGTTCTAACTGTAGTTACAGCCTGATGCTGAAGGGTTTTAGTTTGTAGATCTAGTAAAGTCCTATTTTCTTTCAATATAATTTATTACAATACCATTGGTCTTTCTTAATATGTTTAAACTTTTGAATGCAATCAGTAAATATCTTATGTTGTTCCTACTGTTGCCAGGTATGATGAAGTGTGACACTCCATGGGTTCTTCAGTTCAATGACAGAAAAGCATTTTGGTGGGGGCAGTACAGTTTTTGTTTGTTTGTTTGTTTGTTTGTTTTGAGTTGGAGTCTCACTCGGTCGCCCAGACTGGAGTGCAGTGGCCGCTCCCAGCCACCACAGCCTCACCTGCTGGGCTCTGGCGATCCTTCCGCCTCAGCCTTCCGAGTAGCCGGAATTACAGGTGAGCGCTACCACGCCCGGCTGATTTTTTGATTTATTGTAGAGATGAGGTCTCACCGCCCAGGCGGGTCTCGAACCCGCGGGCTCAGGCAATCCCCTCACCTCAGCCTCCCAAAGGCGCGGGATTACAGGCTGAGCCACCGAGCCCGGCTGGCAGTACAGTTTTAAAACAGGGTTTATTACAGACAGAGAGAGAGAAAAAAAACGTTCATGCTCGAGAGGTAGGACTGTCTTGAAAGAAAGACTGCACGTTTGCTTTTGACAAAAAACTGAACATACCTACACAATGATTATCATGCTAAAGAAAGGGCTGTAGGTATCTTCTCCCGAGAGATTACCATCTCCCACCTTTGATGAGCTAAGAGGTGAGCTTTCCCTGAACATGCATTTTACCTTTGACAGAAAACTTGATAGGCGTTTACAGTTATTATTGTGCTAAACTATGAACTGAAAGATGGCCTGGTTACCATTTCTACACCTTTGATGAACTAAGGGGTGGACTTGAGTATTTGTCTTCAACAGGGACCTCGATTAACTTTTATGATGATTATTATGTTAAACATGAACTGAAAGGTTAGGCTTGCAATGGTAAGTACACATTCCAGCCCACAGAGTGGTCAAGTCTGTTGTGCAGATAAGGGAAGATGTTTGAGCACTTCCCCTATTTAAAATTAAAATTAAAATTTATTTTCCTTTTTGGTAACTGGTCTAAGAAACAAAGATCTTTACATTTCATCAAAATAATTCCTATGTTGCCTTATTAGGTTTTCGATTTCTTAGGAAAACTGAACCTTAAAAAAAACCAAAGTTTTTACATCCATGTAACTGTTGGTATTGCTTCTAAAGTTTATCACTTTGGTTAAATGAATAACTATTATTTTTACAGTAATCTGTGATTCTGTTTTTATAAAATGTTCTAAGCCTTTTCTGTCTTTAGCATGTGTCCTGTTGGCTAATCTTTGTGCTAAATTAAAGGACTTTGAGCCAGGCTCGGTGGCTCAGCCTGTAATCTCGTGCCTTGGGAGGTTGAGGTAAGTGGATGGCCTGAGCCCGCAGGTTCGAGATCCGCCTGGGCAACTTGGCGAGACCTCATCTCTACAATAAATCAAAAATCAGCCGGGCATGATAGTGCATGCCTGTAGTTCCAACTACTTGGAAGGCTGAGGAGGAAGGATCGCCGGAGCCCCGCAGGTGGAGGCTGCGGTGGCCGGGAGCGGCCACCGCACTCCAGTCTGGGTGACAGGGTGAGACTCCAACTCAAAAAAAAAAAGGACTTTGGCTCTTAGGACTAGAAAAGACAGTGACTCTTGCTAAATCCCACCAGTCAGAGCCTCATCTTCAGGCGCAGGAAAAGGTGGCAAATGAACTACCTTTATGAGACAAAGTGCCAAAAATGAAAGGTATTCAATCTCTCGAGGCCTAGGGACTACCACAGAAGAGATGAGTGTGTGAGACTGTAAGGGCTCATTTTTCGAAGATGAAATTAATTCAGAGTTGTACACGGCTTTTGTAAATACTGCACCAGTCACAGGAAAAGGACAAAATCAAGGGTCCAGATCATGACAGCTCATAATATCGCTCTGATCCAAGGATTTTATTTTCAGACTAAACCCAAGGCCTGACTCCCTCTCTCCCTCAAACACCTGACTATAAAATCAGGCCAGACCATGTCCTTCCTTCATAATCCAACATCACTGATGTGGAAACTATTGTCACAAAGTGGACAAGTCTCGGAATACGCCTCCCGGCTCTGTGGCACCTTGTCAGGTAAAAAGAATAGGCAACCCTAGGAATGGGCCTTCCTAGCAATAAGGGACCGCCTGCTGATTACTGGCCCACACATGCCTTCTAAGGAATGATGTCTGGCCAATTGGGGGAATTGAGGACTAAACCTGACCTTTGCCTCTTACTCAAATTCCTAGCTAAAAGGCTGGGGAAGTCACCACCTGGTAAGGACTTGCCAGAAAGTGTTTTATTACCCAGTTACCCTATATAATAAAGTCAATTTTCCAACCTGACTCTGGCATGACATCATCTAACAAACAAAAAAGGTCAAACCAAAGAAATTGGGGAGTCTTTGGGGAAAGGCCCCTACCCCATCTGAATGCTAAAGACTGCCGTCCAGATCAGCACCTCAAGGACTACAGCGCACTGTGTCCCCAGAAGCCTGTGTCTTGTGTGTGTGTGTGTGTGTGTGTGTGTGTGTGTGTGTGTGTGTGTGTGTGTGTGAGTGCAGGAGGGACAGTGTTCTGTGGGCTGTCAACAGTCTGTGGAAGAAAAAGGATCAGGGACAATGTTTAGTTGCCCTGATGGTCACTCCAGTATCCATCCACGGCACTTCAGAAACGGTACATTGGATCAGCGTCCTGAAATTGTTCACTCAATGCCATCAAAATCTCCTGGGAGGAATCCCAGATGGAGACGAGTGTTTTATTGCCGATACCTTGCTCCCATGGTGGTGCATTGTGGCCCACCAACTTATGTTGATAAGTTTATCTAAAACACTTACAATTATTGCAAATGAAACCACAAAGCCTTTAAGTCATTTCCAAGCTTCTTTAGATTACTTGACTGAGGTAGTTAATCTTTTCTTGTATAGGTAAATTAGTAATAACTATTTTAATGTGTGAATTATTGTTTTATGTATTATTTAAATGTTATATATCTTGTATGATTAAAGCTCCTGAGTTGATGGCCATAATTGTATATGATACAGGAAAACAGAGAGAAGAGACCTTTCTAATGTTCAAATAAAAAGGGTCAGCACCCCCATGGCAGAAATTATGAGCACAACTGACAGTGGGGAATGTTATAGGCCAAGGCTCATGTTTGATTCAAAGTTGTTTATCTAAATGTACCGAGGTAGCGTCTTTTAATTGTTGTACCTTCCCATTTCCTTCTTAAGGAATTATAAAATGTAAAGTCCATGTGGTTGTAAGTTACAAAGTTACTCTAAAATGTCAGTGTTCGTGTATCAGGAAATACCAGCATGATTAGGAGAACTCAAGTCATGTTAAAATGGCCCATAGGCCTTGTTAATTTAGCCTCAGGGTGGGTAAGAGGCTATGGAATATAAATTCTGAGTAAACGGTACTGCTTTTGCATGAGTTTTTGGTAATGATACTATCTCCCTGTAACCTGGTTGCAGAAGTGAACTCCCCTTTCTCCCATCTTCTGCCTTTTGTCTTTGATTGAGCACAAGGAACATAACAGACTATGTTATCCAGGAACAGTTAGGCAAAAATAAAATAGTTAATAAACTGTAGACATTAAAGAACATGTATTGCTAGAGCAAACTACTCTAGCCAATCTCATCCTAAATCACTGTTGTTTTTCAGTGAGAAATAAAATTGCTTACCAGTGATTGACTTTGGTCGTTGTTATTATTAATCATATTCTTTGATTTTTTTACCTAAAGCAGGTAAAAAATTTCCAAATTGAATATTGACTTCCAGAAAATGGCGTCTCCATGAACATTTGTCAAGGCCACCAAAGTTCTGTGGAAGGACACCTGACTGAGAATGCCGTTTAAGAAGTGAGGCTGGCCAAACAATTACAATGCTGCAAACGCTTGGTTGATGACAAACTCAAGTGTATTGTCAAATGTTGCTAAGAAATTCCCCCAGCAAACCAGGAAGGCACTTATTCTTACTGCACTGTACATAAGGTCTGATCCTTGCAGTCCAGGACTTGGAAGTTGATTTTGAGTTTTTCTTAATCAGAGAACCCTTGGAATTTTCATGACCTTCTCTTCCTGGAGGGAAGCTGGTCTGAGTAGATGTTTGATGTACTATCTCTTTCAGCTTTCTCCTTCCCATCCCCTCCCCCACGACCCTTGACTTACAGGAGGATACAAGGGCCACGAATTAACTTTGTCATCTCCGAAGTCAGAAGGAATGACGTTCTTCATGTTCATCATAGCTCCCAGTCCCTTGGGACTTACCCAAAGGGTTCTATTTTTAAAACGCCTAAAGCTGGGCTACTCCAACAACATAGGGTCTTGAAAGCTGATTCTTACTGTAGCTGTTTCCTTGTCTATCTCACTGTACTGTGTGATTTGAGAAAGGAAACTGTCCTTTGTTTCTGTAACTGGAAGTATTTGTCCATGACAGAAAATCAATAGTTTGGTTGTTTTTTTTTTTTTGAAATAAATGTGTTAGCGTGAATTAATGAACTAAAAAGAAAGTCTGTTTCTTTTTATAAAAATATCTGGTGTTTCCTTGTGCCCAGCATTTTCTCCTTATTTCAGTAGAAGGTCAGTAGACCCTTCTTCCTTCCTTCCACGGGGTTCTTGTGAGACTGCCCCACTGTCCACCACCGCCACAAAGGGGGCACATCAGCCCAGCTGGGTGATCATGTTATTCCTTATTACTCACCACAAAGATTGGTCCAAGGAGCCAGCAGATGACTCAAGCAAGACCAATCAACTTCCCAGTATCTGGATACTTGGAGAAAGATACTGTCTCTTGCTACTGAGGCTGCTAAAAAGTATATGTCTTGGGAATTCCAGGGTCATCTTCTCTTCCACACGGAAGCAGTCTATCCACAGGAGAAAATGTGGAAAACACAGAGAGACTCAGAGAGGCAGAGGGAAGGAGATGGCCATAAGCAAGAGAGCATGAGATGGAGCAAGAATCGGTAAGTTTCTTGTCATCTGGATCCTGTCATTCCGACGCCCACTCACATCCGTTCCATGCTTTGCTTCCTGATTTCCCCTTCACAGTCGTTTGTGTTGGAGTCTTGACTAATGCTGCCAAGAATTACGCCTTCTCTTTACCAAAGCAAGGGAGGATTCTCTCTAAAAAAGACAGACGCAGGCCCCAAAGCTATTATGAGTTGGTTCCACTCTGAGTCACAGCAGAGAAAATGAGTACATACTATAGTCCTTAACTTTCATTCATTAGACTAGTATAGAAATCACACTTCTTTCCACCATATGACAGGCCAAAATCACCTTTCGCATGACTCTGAGCCACAGTAGGACATCACCACCTGCCCGTCCTCGGTTCTGTCTCTAAACACCTCACTCTGTGTCCACACAGTCTCATTTCAGCATTTGTTTGGATTTTTTTTTTTTTACCTTGATCATTTTTTCTTACAACTCTTTTAAAAGAAAGTTCTAATCCTACAGCAAAATTGAATGGGTTTCGCAGAGAATATAATCCCAAAATGGGAACTGTTAAATGTGCTCAAAAGGGTGTGAATAGAGAAAAACTATGTTCCATGGGCGGGGGGGAGAGTAAAATTTAAGAGCATCCATCCTACCTTCCACAAATCCTGAACTGACCACTGTGGTCACAATAAAGACAAAGAGGTCAATAAAAGCAGACACAGTCCCTGCTTTGTGTCATTATTGAGATAATCTCACTGTGGCAGAAAGCACCGGGAGTGTTAACATCAAGGACACTTGACCACCAGAAAGTGGTCTGGGCGGCTTTCTGGAAGAGGTGTTTGAACTGAGATCTGAGAATGGGTAGAAATTAATCAGAAGGTGTGCATGAGAAAATGTATGCGACCGGTGTCCTGCCCGTGCCCCCTGCCAGAACATTCCCGGGCAGTACAATGGCTTCTTGTTGCACACAAGTGCCACTTTCTGCCCACACGCTTTCACTGGCCATAGGAGTGGCCTCAGCCCACGCACAGGACAGGCCAAGAGTACCAGGAAGCTGGCAGTCCTGGGAGCAGCCCCCAATCAGTCATCACTAGCAGTTGGTGTACGAATACTTCAGCCTCCTCACCCCTAGGAGGGACAGTCTGTGCCATCTTCCAGAAGCCCCGCCGAGTCTGAGCCCCGTCTGCCTTCACGAGGAACCGTTCGCCGCTGCATCCTGTGTGGGTTTTCCCTCTTTCTCGGCTCGTGTCACTTCCCCATTCTCCCGCCTGTGCTTTCTGGATCGCCTCTCCAGTGGACTGCCCAAACTTCAGTCCCAGTCTCAGAGTCCACTTGTGGGAAAACTCCACGTAAGACAAAAAGCTAAGAGTTAGGCTGGAAAGAGCATCCAGACAAAGTGTGTGCAGAGGGACTGTGGTAAGAAGGAAGACAGAGGTTTCCAGAGCCTGAAAGGTGGCTGGTGCCATTGGAACAAGAAAGATGAGGAGGAGGAGGTAGGAGGAGACGTATCCGGAGAAGCAGGCGGGTCTGGGAGAGACAAGAGACAGACCACACAGGCCACGTAAACGCGTCTTGCCTTCATCCTTCAGCAGGGTAAAAAGCCATTGAAGGGTTTTGTCTTGGGCCCGATAGGATCTGACTCGTGTTTTGAGACAGTGGCTCGTGCTTCCACGCGAAGAGCAGACTGGAGAAGACCAGGGTAGATGGCATAGAGGGGTTAAGTGTAAGTCACGGTGGTCCAGGGAGCAGCGATAGGGGCATGGACTGAAGTGATTGGCAGAGGTGAAGTCCAAGGGTGAATGTGGAGAAAGTTCTGGAAGCAGAATTGACAGGACTTGGAGATGGGTTAGGTAAGAGAGGTGAGAGAGGGAGAAGTGTTAACAGTAAGGCCTAGCTCCAGGCTTTCGTGTTTGGATAGAAGACATGCCACAAACCAAGTGTTAAAGATCGTGTCTTAGAGGAAGGCACGTGTTAAGGACGTCGTCCTTTTGTTTCTCTGGAACTGAAACTTGCACAAGCAGGTCTGCCTGTTCTTCTGCTTTTACACATGAAACTTCTATGCCAGGCAGGGACTGTTAGGCTAGGAAAGCATAGGAACCAAGACTAGCAGCAGCTGAAAACAAAACATCATCTTGTTTTCATATCGAGCTGCAGTGCCCTCTCCCTCTAGCTTACACAACAGGCAGAAAGGTGTTCTTTGGACTCACACATAAGCTGGAAGCAGGCTGGCAGCAAAAGCCTGGGCTGATTGAATGCTTTTCTCCTTCAGACAAGCCCGATGCCACCCAGAATTTAAGCCCTGTTCAGATGTGTGTGCCTTTTAAACGCGTCCCAGATTATGATGAGACATGGAAGGAGGGAGACAGCAAATGAACGCTTGGGAAGGAAAAGCCATGAAAGAGGAAGGAAAAAGTTAAATAAGCTCTTTACATTTTTATCTTTGGCCCAAGCCCACGAAGAGGTAAAAGGAGAAACTGGCGATCTGGAAGACAGTAGAAAACTTAGAAATCAGCGAGTCCAGGATTTTTCAGCCTCAGCACTACGGACATTTGGGCCAAAACAACCTCCGGGGGTTGGGGAGCAGCCCTGTGCTGTGTAGGGTGCTTGACAGAATCCCTGGCCTCTTTCCACGAGGTACCAGCAGCACCCTTCCCAGCTAGGACAACCAAAAACGTGTTCAGACATCGCCAAACATCCACTCAAGGGCAAAATTGCCCTCCCTGGAGTCACTCAGCTAGTCTGATCCCTCCGTTTCACAAGTAAGGCATCTGAGGCCCATTGTGGAAGGAACTTTATCAAGGCTACACGGAGTAAAGACAAGAATTTAGATTGTCTCAAAACAGTATGATCTTTCAGCCAAAAAAAAAAAAAAAGTCTTGTTTGACTAGGTATGGTGGCTTACACCTATAATCCTAGCACGTTGGGGGGCCAATGTAGAAGGATCACTTAGGGTCAGGAATTCAAGAGCAGCCTGGACAGCATGGCACAATTCCTTTGCTAAAAAGAAAAGAAAAAGAAATGAAAAAATGTTTGCAGAAAGAGACTTCTGTTTTGTATAAACCTAACTCTAATTGTAACAGTCAAAGAGGCTGTGTGTGGTGGCTCACACCTATAACCCCAATGTTTTGGGAGGCTAAGCCAGGAGATCCTTTGAGGACAAGAGTTTGAAACCAACCTGGGCAACTGGTGGCATGAGCCTGTAGCCTCAGCTACCTGGAAGGCTGAGGCGGGAGGATCCCTTGAGCCCAGGACTTCGTGAATTCTGGGCTACGATTGCTGATTACACCACCGCACTCCAGGTCAGGCAAGACCTTGCCTCTAAAAAGAAAAAGAAAATAGTAAAAGAACAATCAAGCAATATTGGGAACACATCGAGAGGCAAAGAGAGTCATCCTCAGGGGTGAGGGGGCACAGGCCAATCTGCTCAAAGTTTTTGCATCCATGAGGGCACCATGAATTACCAGCAAGGGCAGCAAAAGGTATCAAGACAAAATACATGAGCTTTATTTGTATCAAACTCAGAAAAATTCTAGCAGAGAACACAAAGTATATCAGCCTTAAAAAAGAAGAAAATCCTATCATATATTACAGCATTGATGAAACTTGAGAACATCGTGCTATGTGAAACAAGCCCATCCCAGAGGGACAGATACTGCACGATTTCCCTTACGTGAGGTTTGCAAAGTAGCCAGACTCATGGTCACAGAAAACAGAACGGTGGTTGCCAGAAGCCGGGAGGAGGGGTGTACAGAGTCGCGTGGTAGCTGCGTCAAGTTTCAGTCGTGCAAGATGAAGCAGCTCTAGAGACCGACCATCCCCCAACGTGCGTTAACAATACTGCACTGTACACTTCACCTTTTGTTAGTAGATAGACTTCATGTTATGCTTTTTTACTTCCCGCCCCCCAAAAGAAAAAAGTGCCCAAGTCAAGGACTGTTATCGCCCATTTCCTGCAGAGTAAACTCCTATCTGGGAGCATTTTCAATGTTTGTTGATGCCAGCCTGGGAAATGCTGGTCCCTAATCCCAGTCCTCATTTATGAAACTCAAGTAATCACAAAGTTGCAGAATATAAAGTGACTTTTAAATCCAATGTTAATTATCACCAAAGACCCATATTTTCAAATACAAGAGCAATCTCACTTTTTCTACAAAGCTGATTTTTAGAAACCTCACAGGAATGGCAATGCCCAGAGAGCACATGGGTCAAATCCTTCTTCTTAGAGATAAGGGCCTGAAGACTGAAAAGTTGTGATTTTCCCAAGGTCAGCCAGTGATAAACGTCCTGCATAAAAACCCAGGTCTCCCAAACTCTAGTCCAAGACTTCCTCGACTTTACCAAACTGCTTTCCTGCTGCTCCAAGGACCCCAACTCCCAGCCCCAGCAATATGAATTATTGAAATGCTACTGTCATTCCAGAGAGGAATGAAAGATCATCTAGGATTTTTTTAATGGTAGTAGAACAATGTCAAATAAGAGAGGTGTTATCCAAAAGTAAGTAAAAACTGCAAAAAATTTTTTAAAAGAAATAAGATTCAAAGAATAGAAGAGAAAAATACTAAACACAAAAAAATCAGCCCCCCCAAAGACATTCACAAAGATAAGCTTCTAGTTATTCTTGGTGCCCCAAGCAGTGTTTGAACTGCTGCCAAAATTGCTTTTGACCTAAATGGAGAATAAAACTATGTTCTTTATCTATTGCGAGTAAAATCAAATTTCATGTTAGGAAGCATGGGTTTGGATTAAGTCAGTTAAAATATTAGGGAATAATAAGAGATAAGATAGACAAGTGGAACCCCATCAAACTGACAAGCGTCTGCAAAGCCAAAGAGATGCAAAGCCAAAGAGATGCAAAGCATCAAGAGAACAAGGAGACAGCCCACAGATTGGGAAAAAAATATTTGCCAACTGTATGTCTGACAAAGGTCTAACATCCAGGATCTACAGGGAACTCAAATGAGCCAAAAGAAAAAAAACAAACAGCCTCATAAAAAGTGGGCAAAAGACATGAATAGACGCTTCTCAAAAGAAGATATATGGGCAGCCAACAGACACATGAAAAAGTGCTCAGCCTCACTCCTCATCAGAGAAATGTAAATCAAAACCACATTGAGATACCACCTAACCCCAGTAAGAAGGACCATCATTAATAAAACAAACAACAACAGACGCTGGCAAGGATGTGGAGAAAAAGGAATGTTTCTACACTGCCGGTGGGAATGCAAACTAGTGCAACCTCTTAGAAGACAGTGTGGTGATTTCTGAAAGAACTAGTAATTGACCTTCCATATGACCCAGCAATCCCTCTGTTGGAGGAACTCAAGTCATTCTACCAAAAAGATACCTGCACACGCATGTTTTGCAAAAACATGGAACCAACCATGCTGCCCATCGAAGCTGGACTAGATAATAAAAATGCGGTACATATATACAATGGAATATTATACAGCCATAAAGGACAAGCATATGGACTTCGCAGCAACTTGGATGTATTTAGACTCTATCATACTCAGTGATCTATCACAGGAACAAAGAACAGAGTACCATATGTTCTTACTCATAAGTGGACCTTGAATAATTATCATAATACTGTAAGAAAGGGATTGGTGGAAAACTGCCAGGGAAGGGAGGGCACACCTCATCAACAGGGGTACCTGCATAATGAACATTTGTATCCTAATCCTGAATTGTACGCCACATCTTTAAAATAAAGAGAAAAAAAAGAAAATCATCAAAGAGAAAAAAATATATATATACATATATTAGGGAATAGGGTGTTATTAGCCAAGCCTAACAAGCATGAGGCACTCAAAAAACGTTTGCTGTTAAAAAGAATATCTGGGTTTTACTAATTTGTATTGGGGTAACACCAAACATAAAGTTCATTTTGTTTGTTTTTTTGAGACAGTCTCACTTTGTCACTTTGGAGTACAGTGGTGCAATCATGGCTCACTGCAGCCTCAAACTCCCGGGCTCAAGTAATCCTCCTGCCTCAGCATCCCAAGTATGAGCCACCACATCGAGATTGTGTGTGTGTGTGTGTGTGTGTGTGTGTGTGTGTGTGTGTGTGTGTGTGTTTATGTGTGCGTGTAGAAACGGGGACTCACTATGTTTGCCTTGAACTCGAACTTCTGGCCTCAAGCAATCCTCCCACTTCAGCCTCCCAAAGCAGGGGGATTACGAGAGTGAGCCACCATGCCCAGCTCCACAATTTTCATCTTATTTCTTAATAAACCTCCTCACCACCCTTTGTTCCCCTACAGGTATGTACACACATTCATTCTTGGTTTCCTTTGGATTTGTGCTTTACAAGCACACGCACAAACTCTTTCTTTAATTTTTAATTTTTATGTAAATGCCAGAGCTGTACATATTTATGGAGTCTATGTGATATATATACATGTTGGTTTTTTTGGTTTTTGAGCTGGAGTCTCACTCTGTCACCCAGGTCAGAGTGCAGTGGCACTCTCATGGCCATCGCAGCCTTGACCCACTGGGCTCAGGTGATCCAACTCAGCCTTCCAAGTAATTGGAACTACAGATGTGCGCCACCATGCCCGGCTAGTTTTTGTGATTTATGGTAGAGACGAGGTCTCACCAAGTTGCCCAGGCTGGTCTCAAACCCCTGAGCTCAGGCAATCCTCTTGCCTCCACTTCCCAAGGTGCCGGGATTACAGATGTGAGCCACCACACCTGTCATCTATGTGATATTTTGATGAAACTACATAACGTGTAATAATCAAATCTGGAGGAGTGGTGGGATTGGCAGTTGAGGGAAACTGTTAGGGGAAGGAGGGGCACACCTCATCAACAAGGTTACCTGGATAATCAATGTTTGTATAACTAACCCTGAATTGTACCCCATATCTTTAAAATTTAAAAAAATAAAAAAATCATAATAATAATCAAATCGGGGCAACTGAGTAATCCATATCTCAAATATGTATCATTTCTTCACAAAGGGAATATTTCAAATCAACTCTTTTATCTATTTTGAAATATATAATAAAGTATTATTAGATACAGTCACCCTACTGTGACTTTCAATTTATTTTTTATTTTTAATTTTTGTGGATACATAATAGTCGTAGATATTATGGAACCAACTTTTTTTTTTTGAGTTGGAGTCTCACTCTGTCGCCCAGACTGGAGTGCAGTGGCCACTCCCGGCCACCGCAGCCTCCACCTGCTGGGCTCCAGCCATCCTTCCGCCTCAGCCTTCCAAGTAGCTGGAATTACTGGCGCGCACTACCATGCCCGGCTGATTTTTTTTTTTTTTTTTTTATTGTAGAGATGAGGTCTCACCAAGTTGCCCAGGCGGGGCTCGAACTCACAGGCTCAAGCAATCCTGGAACCAACTCTTAACCTCCCCTTTCTCTCTGCCATTCCCCTTTATACACCACCCAAGTTTAAATAAACTACAGAAAAGCCCTGTTTTCGCTCCCACGTCTATTTCTTTCATTGGTATACTTATTAGTCATGTTGCTCTTGGCTACAAGGACACACAAACTCAGATAAAAGTGGCTTTGAATG
Organism: Carlito syrichta; assembly: GCF_000164805.1. Classification (NCBI taxonomy): domain Eukaryota; kingdom Metazoa; phylum Chordata; class Mammalia; order Primates; family Tarsiidae; genus Carlito; species Carlito syrichta. Next base: position 47,607 of record NW_007070945.1, on the reverse strand, counting down.
GCAGCTCCATGTCTTGTTCCCTGTGACAAGACGCCCTCAGACGGCACCGCCAAGCTCTTGGACCGCCCCGCAGCGACGACTCTGGAGAGGATTAAACGGACACACGGGCTGTGGCCCCAGGAGTCGAAGGTGCAGCCAGAAGACACATGTTCACGGCCCCAGAGCAAGGCCGTAGAGCACGCACTTCGCGACCAGCCCCGACTGTGGAGACCCCAGAGTGCTAGAAGGGAGCAGAGCCCTGCTGCTCGAAGGGGCGAAGATGAACTTACAGGGAGCAAGCGTGTGGGTGAGGCTTTCCAGAGCGGAAGAGAGAGTGGGGAGATGTTGACATGCAGGAGCATTCAAGGTGGAGAAAAATGCTGGAAGCAGAAGACAAAGCTGATTTTCTGAAGCAGGCAAGTAGACTGGTTTGCTTCTGGCCGGGCTCGGCGGCTCAGTCTGTCATCCCAGCACTTTGGGAGACCGAGGCGAGTGGACTGCCTGAGCCTGCAGGTTCGAGACCCTCCTGGGTAATTTGGTGAGACCTCGTCTCTACAATAAATAAAAAAATTAGCCAGGCATGGTGGCACACACCTGTAGTTCCAGCTACTTGGAAGGCTGAGGCAGAAGGATCGCCGGAGCCCAGCAGGTTGAGGCTGCGGTGGCCGGGAGCGGCCACTGCACTCCAGTCTGGGCGACAGAGTGAGACTCCAACTCAAAAAAAAAAAAGAGCTTGCTTCTGCTAGAGTGGAGAGAGGAGAAAAATGGCGATGTCCACCTCCAACCATGAAGACCAAGGTCAAAACAAGTGGGAAGCCCTAAATAGGATGAAGCTGGGAAGGCCGTCCCCTCAGGCAGTCCAGTGGGGAGGCAGAAGAAGAAACCAAAGTCTCAAAGGGGAGACCCGAACTCTGTCAAGCCTGGACTGCTAGATGAAAAGAAAACAGAGAAGAAGAAGTGAAGTCATTGCCTGGAAGAGCCTAGAATTAGATGGAATGAGTTGTGGGTAGGGAGGATCGCGTGAATACCGCGAGGACACTGAGGTGTTCCTTGACTGAAAAGCCCGGTGGCCCTGTGGAAGCAGAAACACGACCACAGTAGCTCACAAAAAGCAGGCATGAGGCACAAGCCTGCTGTGAGGAAGGGAGACTTCAGCTGTTCTGTAGTTTCAACTCTGGCCTCCATTTTCTGAGGCGTCAGCTGAGGGAGAGAGCCATTGTTTCACTGGAAGCCTGGTCTGATGAAAGGGCAGCTGCCGTATCAGTCAGAACGCAAGTAATGGAAGACCCAAGTAACTGTTCATGTGTAAGTTCGTTACTTGGTGATGCGTTGTGAGGGTATTGCATCATATTGACTTGTCTGATATAACAATAAGTCCGAATGTGGGAAATCCCAGAGCTAGCAAGGTGGAGTCAGCGAAGTCTGGCTTCTCTGGACGTCTCCCTCAGGACAGCAAGATGGCCGCAGCCACTTCAGTGGCCATGAGCTCACACCACAGTCTCCAGAACAAGAAAGAAGATGGAAGTGCTCTCTGTGCCTTCCCCTGTTTGGCAAGGAGAAAAATCTTTCCCAGAGCGACCTTTGACCCTCCATGACAGACTTCCGCGAGGCTTATTCTATGGGCCAGCGCGGGATCGCAGCCTATGACCCAGGTTCGCTGGAGCCGGGAAAGGGAGGATTCGGGACTTGCAACCTCGCCCGTTGGTTTTGGGGCTGAGTGGGAGCAGGCCAGCATGGCACCCGTCACAGCCCTAGGGAAGGAGGTCCCAGAGGATGTTACAGCACAAGTCGGGTTGAGTTGCAAAGCGCCTGCAGCGCCTTGCTGAGGAGCTGGGGGTTTATTTTGCAAGCCTGAGAGGTCAGTGTAGGCTTCTGTGGTGGGGGGGAACATCCTGATTGGTGCTGAGTGTTGGAGAAATAACTCTGGAGGCAATGGTGGAAGAAGATTGGAAAGGGATCGGGCAGGTCGGGTTAGGGCGTGGATTGGGCTGTTTGGGAAACTCTGGGGACTCCTGGGAGAATCCACAGGCTACCCCACAACCAAGGAACATGTAACCAGATTGCTCAGAAGAACCTGTGTGCATGCACTTGGCAAAGAGCTGGAAAACTAGATTCTAGGCCCAGCGTTCCCGTGCACTGGTTGCTGTGCGTGAGGTCACTGCCCCTTTCTGAGGCTCAGTTTCCTCGTTTCTAAAATGAGATCGCTGGACTGGACACTCTACATCCCTCCTTCCTCCAGCGATCCAAGAGCGGCTCTTTGTAAGGATGTTTATTTAGGCAGGTGCTGTCCACACACCTGATAAGCAAGGAGGCAGGGCTGATCCTGGCTGAGTTGTTCCCACACTGCTCCCTGAGTGTGGTCATGGCTGTTTCCTCAAATATCTGTGGCATCAGTAGCCATGCCTCTACTTCCGAACACAATGTCATTTGCTCTAATGAATGACAATTATTGTTATTGAAAAGCCAGAGAACTTTTGTCTCACTCTGACCTTTTGTTTCATGTCTCATCAAATCTCTTCTTCCCAACACATCTCTATTCGCCTTTTAAAAATAAAAGCAAGGGCACCAAATCGAGAGTATGGATAGCCGGATACTCAGTTAATTCTTTGTAACATTGGACAAGTCACTTTCCCTTTGAAAGCGTTTGTTATGTGGGTCCAATACCATCTTTCCCAGGACTTCAAGACACTCATTAGGTATCACTGTTAGCAAAATAGCCAACACGAAGATACTCAAGATAAGAGTAAAAACAGCATAAGGGAAATGCTTGCTTGAGGCCTCTGAAGTTCCCAGGACACAACATTCAGGGACATCCACGACGAAGAGGCTGCTCATCCCATTGGTCTATGTCCCAGCCTTCAGCTTGAAAAACCACAAAGAGCATTAAGAACAGCGTCTACTGTTTGGCTTCCTTGGAAGGGAGAGCTTGCTCCAGGAACAGATTTTGTGCAACTTGCACACGTCTACCAGTGGTTATCACTGGGAGGAGACTTGCCATAGCCCGGGCCATTTGACAATATCTGAAGACATTTTTCGTGGTCACAACTGGAGGAAGGTGCTACTGGCATCAAGTGGGTAGAGAACAGGGTGCTGCCAAACATCCCACAGATACAGGACAGCTCTCCACCACAAAGAATTATCTGGCCCAAAATGTCTATAATGCCAAGATTGAGGAAACCATGCAGGGAAAAGGTGTGTCCTCTTTACCCTATGGCTAAAAGTTGGTGCTGCTGGTTATTTGCGTTGGTGAAGACCAAGAATCACTTGCCTCTCCTAGCTCAGTGTAGCTGGAAGGAACTCCAGAGACCATTAGACCAACCCCATCACCATCACCTACAGATAGTAGGAAACCCTGAGGCTCAGAAAGTAATTTTCCTGAGGTCACACGAGTTAGCAGACTAGAACTGGGTTCTGGATCCCTGCTGTGGACTGAATGTTTGTGTCTCCCTCCCCTCCAAATTCACAAGTTCAAACCTGACCATCTCCAGTGTGACAGTATTTGGAGATGGGGTCTTTGGAAGGTGATTAAGCCATGAAGCTTGTTCATGAATAGGATTCATGCCCTTATTTAAAAAAAAAAAAAACCAGAGGCCCAAGGGAGCTCATTTCACCATGTGAGGACATAGCAAGAAGGTGCTGTCTATAAGAAAACCAGCTCTCATCAGACACTGAATCTGTTTGCATTTTGATCTTGGAATTCCCAACCTTCAGAACCATGAGATGTAAATTTCTACTGTTTACAAGCCACCCAATCTATGGTGTTGTGTTATATCAGCCCAAACCCTCAAGCCCATTGCCCCACTGTGTCCTTCAAAACCAACTATTTCAGCCAGAGAAATTGCTGGTGCTGCAAATTACTAAATAAAGCTTATATTGGAAAGAATTTTCCTCTTTTTCCAAAAACCTTGGAACTTTCATGTTTGCCTGAGTGTGTGTCTTTGTGTGTTGAGACCTGTGTGCTGCAAATACTCACCACTCTCTGAGAGAAGGAACTTCAAGAGATCATCTTGTCAGACTGCTGTCTGTAGATAGGGTAGGTTAAAGATTGCCCACAGTCTCAGCCAGGAGCGAAAGCTGAGATTAAAGGACACTGACCCCAAGTACCCCCGTTTTCCCACTTCCACTCGGGGGTCGCTGTGGAGTTGGGGACGGCCCTGCTGTTCCTGGCAGCCAAGCCCCGGTAAATGAGCTCTCCAGGCTGCCTGTGTCTTCCAGTGGACACAAGCCAGAGAGAAGCTCTGACAGCGCACCTTCAAGTCAGGCTGTTCTGCTTCTGCTCTGAGGAACGGCCGGAAGGTGGACCAGAGTCCAAGCTGCTTCTGCTGCTGGGGTGGGAGAAAAAGAGAGCTGGGCACAGGTACCAAAGCTATTTGGAGTGAGAATGTGAAGGAGCAGCTGCCCGAGGCAGTGGCAAGGGGATCAAGCTGAAAAATTAAGAGCAGTGGCACTAAGGACGGGAACCCACGTAAGGGGAAATGGAGCAGAAACACCGGCAAAAACGAACTTAGCATCAAGAGCCTGTGGAGTCCGTTGGCCTGCCTTTAGGCAAGACCACAGAACACAGCTTTAATGAGGGGACAGCCTATGCAGTGGGGTGGCTTGACAGCACCAGGCTAAGGCCCAGAAATGTCAACATGTCAAGTGGCCCCCACACTCTGTCAGCCTTCCATGTGTTCGGTGTCGAGTAAGCAGGATTCGGGGCCCTTTAAACAAGGTTTGGTTACAGTCCCCAATTTGCTAGGCCCTGGGAACCCCTTGGGAACATGTTTCCCCTTGGGGAGTCTTTTGAAAACAAGCAGCACGGGGAACCGACCTGTGTGTGGAACTGCTGGCCGGGCATCCCTCCTTGCATGCCAGAACGCAGACGGGACAAAGAAGCTCCTGTGAGAAAAGTCCCCCTGGGCAGGGTTAGAAGTCTGGAATGGTGGGCTAGGCCCATCTAGGCAGGGAGTTGTGAGTGGGAGTGGTGGGTTTTTGTACCGTGTGAGGCCACTTGTTCTCCCTTCCCTCCCCTCAGCCCCCCATTTCCTCTGTCCCGCGGTCTATGTCCCTTGGGAAGAAGAGATCTGAAGGACAAAATTCCAGACAGGATCGCTACAGGCTCCAGCTCCCATGTTGGAAGACCCTGTCGTACTTTCTACCCTTCACCCACCCCCCAGAAAATAGCCCTGGCCAGTTTGCAGAGGAAGACATTATTTGTCGGAGAAAAGAAGAAAGACAAAGAGTACATGAGCTAGAGAGAGAGAGACAAAGGCCCCACCTCTCAATACGGCCACTTTGGGGATTACATTTCCAACACGGGTTTTGGAAGGGACAAGGGTTCAAGCCAGAGCTGATTTACAGAGATAGAGAAGAGGGAATTTATTATACGAATCAGTTCACATAATCATGGAGGCCTAGATCTACAAGCTGGAGAACTAGGGAAGCCAGTGGTATACCTCTCAGTCCAAGGCAAAGGCCTGAGAACCTGGGAGAGCCACTAGTGCTAGGTCCCAGGGCCCAAAGGTCCAAGAATAGGAGGAGCTTCAGCATCCACGGGCAAGAGAAAATGAGTCTTCCAGCTCCAGGGCAGAGCAAGTTCGCCCTTCTTCTGCCTTTTTGTTTCGTCCAGGCTCTCTTTGACTGGACACGGATCGGACTGGATGATGTCTGCCCACGTGGGTGAGGGCAATCCTTTTTTCTCAGTCTGCTAATTCAAAAGCTAATCTCTTCTGGAAACACCCTCGCGGACACACCCAGAACTAATATTTCACCAGCTATTTTGGTGTCAAGTTAACATCTAAAATCAACCCTCACACTACCTGTCTGTCCCTGGAAAGTTTTTTTAACTATGTGAGCTTTGGCTTATTCATCAATAATACAGGGGTCTCGTAAAGGCTGAATGAGACAACTCCTACAAACACTTGGCACAGTTCTTGGTACATAGTATGCCTTCAAAGAGGGAGCAGATGTCATTATTATGGAGGAGATACACAGAGGATTGGCAGCATTGAAATCAGGTGACCAGAAGTAGGCGAGGAAAGTACGGGACTCCAGATGGGACTGGACGGCAGCAGACACCCAAGAAAATCAGTGGTGAAAACTGGGTCAGCACAATGGAGACGGGTGGCCAGAGTGAGCCACTGGCGCGTTTACCCATCAGCAGTCTGAGGCGGGTGAACCTAGTGAGGGAAAGAACAGCAGGAGGAGGATGACAGAAGGGAACGCAGGGGCTGGGATGCCCTCCGTCCTTGGGGAGTTCTTGCCGAGACACAAGAAGGGGAGTTCTTGGCCGATTGTTCAGTAAGCAACTCGAAAGGAAGGAAGTCTGAGGCCCCGCCCACTGGCAGGAAGCTACTGACACAGCAGACCTAGGGACAAACTAGGCCTTTCCCAGGTTCACAAGGTCCAGAGAACACTAAAAATGCTAATGGCTCGCAAACATATGAAAGATATTCAACTGCACTGTAAAAAGAAAGTATAAGTAATGATTTACCTATCAGAAGGACAAAAAGCAGAAGCTTAAGAACACAAGAACAATCCCGTCTGTTTTTTGTGGGAGTGTAAATTGGGTATATTCTCTGTGGAGAGCGGTTTGCAATAACTACCAAAATTACGAATCCACATACCCTCAACTCAATTTCATCTCTAGAAACGTATTCTCCAGGTATACTTGTCACTTATGTGCAAAATAATGTGTGCACAAGGTTTTTTATTGCAGCATTGTTTCCTAGAGAAAGAACAGGGGAAAAACCTAAATGCTAAGCAAACAAATTAAGCTACATCCATTAAAATAGAATACTATATGGTAACTAAAAAGAACACCAAAATGTTCTGTGTGGTCTGCTATAGAATGATCTCCAAGGAAAAAGCAGATATTGTGAGGACTATGAAACCAATGGCGAGGAAAAGTGGGGAACACCCACACACGCACAAGTTCTGTATAGTAACACTATCTACACTACGGCAGCTGGGACAGAGAAAACGATTGACTGGCAACCTCTACCACTTCCATCGGAGGCTTGGAAATTCAGTTCTCTGAGCTTCAACTTCTTCCCCCGGGAAATGGGCGAACAATACTTTCAAAGGTTGTCTTGAGCTTAAAATTTTAAAGTGTGCGTGTGTTTTCTATTGCGTGATATTATGTTAAATTCTTCATTAAAGACCAATAGCAGATGGCCAGTATCTATAGTACGATAACCATTTAAAACATGAGCCATGTAATTCTCAACTAAAAACGCCATTTTAAAGGCTGCTCTCCTTGTTTTAAAACCAAATAAAATTATTTGCCTTCCTTTTGTCCTCAACACACTCTTCTTCATTGTGTTGTAAACACTCAGATCAAGTTTTCAATTTGCAAAATTCTAAAATTATGTGGGTAATATGGCATGTGGGAGAGAAGATATGGAAAAACCTACACTGGGGAGGGCAGTCATCAATTTTTTCTTTTTTTTTTTGAGAAAGCAGGATTTATTGAGAGGACAGAAAAGCTCTCACAGTGGGAGGGGACCCCAGGGAGTAGCCCAACCATATTCTGTAAAAATGGGATCTAGGAAAATATCTATGCAGTGCCACTGACTCGGGTGTTGGCATGAGAGGAGGGGGTCTAGCCAGTGTTGTTTGTGATCACAAATATACTGTGCAGCCTGATGAGGACCAAAATAAACAAAAACAGTAAGACGATCAGACTCATTTTCAGTGACTAGTTTTCCCATGGAAGTCAACCTTCCAGGAAGCACCTGGTCCATTAATTCAACAAACAGCTGTTTGAAGCCTTGTATACCAATAGTCAGGACACCTGGAAACGGCACCTGTTTTTATTCTCCTCATCTAGCATTGGTGGGACATGGGGGTTCTTTAAAGAAAAAATTAGCACAGGGGAAGAGAAGAGAGACCAGGAACTATAACCAGTCCTCGGTCTGCTGCTTTTCTCTTGCCACCTCTTTTCCCTGAAAAATGAATCCATTTTCAGTATTTTGCCTGTCTTGTCTAAGCTGTTGACTTCCATATCCTCAATCCTGTCTTCTTTCCTGCCTACAAGATGTTTCTGCATGAATTGCACTGCTATTCTAATATTCTGAATTTTTTCTTTAAAAAAGCACACCATCACCTTCCAAAATAGTTTCCTCTCCAGGCGTCCTGTGTCCATCAGTGTTCATCATTTTCTCTCCGTCGTCTCCAATCACTTAGGCTCTTAACACTAAAAGCTGCACAATCACAACAGCCTTTGATGTGATCCTCCTGCTTCCAATCCCTTCTGCCCTCTAGTGTATCCTGCACCCAACGGCTCTATTCAAAAATCTTCATTGGCTTCCTAATGGTCTGTAGAATAGTCTAGAATGCCCACTGGGACATTAAAGGTGTGTTATAAACTGTGCTCCTCTTCCTCCAACCCTATTTCTCACTATTTCTTTACAGCAGGGTTTCTCAGCCTTGGCACTGTTGGCATTTTGGATTTATTGTCAGGGACTGTTGGGCACATAGTAGAACTTTCAGCAATACCCTTGGCCTCTGCTCATGTCAATAGTACCCCCTCACCCCAACTATGACAAACAAAAATGTCTCTGGCATTGACAAATGTCCCTTTTGAAGAACAAAATCACCCCAGGTGAGAGCCACTACTCTTTAGGAAGGTCACACTCCTGCAATTAAGGTCAACAACCCCAAACCAACCAACAGGCCGTGCTCGGTGACTCAGCCTGTAATCCCAGCACTTTGGGAAGCCGAGGTGAGTGGATTACCTGAGCCCGCGGGTTCGAGACCCACCTGGGCAACTTGACGAACCCTCATCTCTACAATAAATCAAAAATTAGCCGGGCGTGGTAGCGCACGCCTGTAGTTCCAGCTACTTGGAAGGCTGAGGCGGAAGGATCGCCAGAGCCCAGTAGGTCAAGGCTGCAGTGGCCGGGAGCAGCCATTGCACTCCAGTCTGGGTGACAGAGTGAGACTCCAACTCAAAAAAAAAAAAAAAAACCAACCAACAAACAAAACAGGCATGCATTCATTCATTCATTTGCACATGTGTGATTGTGCTCTTTGTTTTACCTTATTACTTCCCCTCCTAGAAGGCTTCAAGGGCTTAAAACCCTTGGAGAAGTAGGAATCATCTTAAGTACTAAGAAGATAAAGATTCAACGGTTGTCTTACTCTAGCATACAAAGACCTTCAACATCTGGCTCCCTCTCATCTCCCACCAGCTCACCTTGAGTCGTTACCCCAAGCAAAGCTCCCTTGAATAGCCCACAGTTTCTCAGCTTCCAGACTCCCACAGGTTACTCTCTCTGCCTTCACAACTGGGGGCACCACAGATTCTCTTTGTCTGGACTTGTCCAGGCCTGAGCACCTGCTCTGTGCTCCCCTGAAAAGCCTGTGGCCCTGTGCATCCCTCCATCAATATCCCTAGCACACTCTGGCACTGTACGTTTATTTATCTCTCTCCCCAACTAGACCATGAGCAACTTAAAGGATAACTTTGTATAACACTTATTCATCATTTCTATAAAGCCAGGCACAAGAGCCCTGATATAGTAAAGACAGCTAACATGTGTTGAGCAATAACTATATTGAGAGTCAGAGGCTGTTCAAAGTACTTAGCATGTTTGTGTTAACTCAATTATTCTTCAAAACAACCACAAAAGGCAGGTATCATTATCCTCATTTTATAGATGCAAAACTGGAACCCATGCTAGAAAATAAACCTAGATAGGCTGATTTTAAAGCTTACAGTTTTAATCCACTATACTAAAGAAATCTTTCTTGAGCAAATGAATTAGTGAGATTACATCTCAGTGGGAATATCAATATATGCCAAGTCGAGGTGTTCTTATCTTAGGAACCAGGTAGAAAGAGCATTTGACCCTCGTATCAGTCAGAGAACAGACCCAATAGGATAGAGAGAGAGAGAGAGAGAGAGAGAGAGAGAGAGAGAGAGAGAGAGATTCATCTTAAGGAACTGGCACTTGCAATTGTGGGGGTTGGCAAGTCCAAAATCTCAGGGCAGGTCAGCAGACTGAAGATCTAGGGAAGAGTCAATATTGCAGTCTCAAGTCCAAATCCAGTCTGGAGAAGAATTTCTTCCTCTTCAGGGACTTGGACTTTGGTCTTTTCCCTTAAGGCCTTTAACTGATTGAATGAGGCCCACAAACATAGAGGGTCATCTGTTTGACTCAAAGCCTACTGATATAAACATCAATTACACCTAAAAAATACTTTCACAGCAATATCTAGACTGGTATCCAACCACAGTCTAGCCAAGTTTACATACAAAATTAACCATTACAGGTTTGTAGATGGACAAATCCAGGGCAAATAAGAACTGGTGTATTTTAAAACAATCATCCCTCCCCTGCACGCAACAGTAATAAGGATCTATTCCACCTATCGGAGACACATTACACAGTGACTTGATTTATTGTTTATCTTTGATTTCTGATTGTCTTGCCTTTCCGATTAGACTAAAAACTCTTTCAGACAAGGAGCAAGTCTTCCTATTCCTTGTATCCTCTACAATGCCTTATTCAGAGATAAGCACACAGCAGGCATTCACAATGTCTTAAATAAAATAATAAGTTTGAGTAATGATGACAAAATATTGCCGAGAAAATCTTTTAGACAGATAAATCAATGGCGCTAACCTCAATGCACTAAGTAAACAAGGTTTGATCAACTGCCAGAGGTCCCTTGTTTTAAACATAAAAGTAAACATCCTCCATCTTCTGCTCTCTTAAGTTTGAGTTCCTACCTCCTTAGAACTGCTTATGGCTCAGAACACTGTCAAAGAGAGTTCCTATTAACCTCTAAGAGTAGGAGCTATAGAGCAGAGAACTCCAAAGTGGTTGGGGACCAGAATATATCAACAAACAGGAAGAGTGATGGACACTGCAGTACGGAGCACATAGGACCTTAAGCCACAGGGTTCGTGGCTCCCCTGGAATGAAAACATTCTTAGATATGCATGATGAATTGATAGCACATTTGAGTTAAAGGAATGGCAAACATGAGCAGAATTCTCCTTGCCAGGCCTGCAAGTCCAAGACTCTGCCAAATTCTTCCTGACCCTCCAATCACATGGAGTAGCCTCTGTCCACTGGTTTTTCTGTCCAGTTACATTTTAGAAGTAACATTTTATATGTATCATCTTCGCACTGTATTATAATTGTTTTACTTGTCTGAGTCCCCTTTGAGACTTTAAACGTTTAGAAAATAAAAACCACCTTGTTTCTATCTTCCTATCTCCTAACACCTTAGATAATGACTGGCATATATGTGATATTTAACATTTGTTTGTGGAAAGGAGAAGGCCTAGAAGGAAAGGTAGAAGAGGGGACACACACAGCGAAAGAACTAACCGAGGGAAACAGTGGCGTGATTCAAAGGGCACTGGAGATATGGGCTCTAATCCTGACTTTCCTGTGAGAATGAAAGCAGGAAGGGAACTTGAACTTCCTGGGTCTCAGTTTTGCCATCTAGAAGATAAGGAATGCACAACTTTAGAACATGAAAATTCATAGCTTGACTATGAGCATTCAAGAAGGAGAATACATAGTTTACAAGCTGAATTTTTTTTAACATCCTTGTACAAAAAATAAAGCTAAATCCAGAGCAAAGATCTGACTCATTCAAAGGAAGGAAGGAGGGAAAGAAAGGGAAGAAGTCACAACAATGCTAACCCAAACTCTTATTAATTGAAATTTGACTAAAAAGAATGTATAACATGGGATCATTTGCTTTTAATGATTTCCTGAGACAATTAACTCTAACTTAATTTTGAGTATGCAAATGCACAAAAACTATATAATACCAAGCATAACAAAATAGAAAATTTGAAGACCAAGAGATCACGAAAATGCATAAGTAACCTTACTTTAAAGAAAAATTGAGTGAAAGCTGTTTGAACCATTCCAGAGCATTATTTTAAAGTATGGCAAGGTGGTGTTCTAAATTATTTTTTGGAGCTAGCATAACAGTGAAAACAAAGCCAAACAAAGATGTCATGACACAACTTTACATCAATCTCACATTTAGTATCAATTCAGAAACCTAAATAGAATAGCAAATAAAATAAGGCAGCTCATACAAGAACATATGCCATGATTAAATGGGGCCTATTGCAGAAATGCATAGATATCTCACTATTAGAAAATGTAATATATAATTTACCATGTCTGGGAATGAAAACAGAAAATAATCATATGATTATTTCCATGGATGCTGAGATGATAGTTGATATTTGATCAAAATGCAATGTTTCATCGGAATAAAATCTCTTACTAAATAGTTTGCCTAATTCAATTAAACAAATGTTTATTGAACATTGAGTGTATACCTGGCAAAGTCCTAGAAGTCAGGATATGGCAGTGAAAAAAATAGAGAAAATACTCCTGCCCTCTTGAGGCTTACATTTTAGTGGTGGAGACAGCCAATGGAAAATAAGCATCACGGTAAAGCCAATTACCTGGTAAGCGAGAACTCAGTATGCAGCGTAGACAATAAAGTAGAATGGGGTAAGGGAAATCAGGGGAGCTCAGAACAGGAAGCAGAGTGATTTTAAGTTGGGTGGTCAGGGCAGGTCCGTGAGAAGACGGCGTTCAGCAGATGGTTGGCAGCGGCGAGGGAAGGAGCCGTGCCAGTCTCTTGGGGAAGGGGTGCTCTGAGCAGAAGGAATGGGCCAGCTGAGCTGAAGACACACTGGGGAGGAAGGAGGCCAGTGTGACTGGAATTTACTTAGGGTGAGGAGTGAGGTCAGGTGTGGTGTTGAGGCTGTAACCACGACACCTCACAGAACCACATCCAAGGACAAAAGGCAGAGAAGATGGTATCTCCTTCCATGTTTCCTCTTATCAGGGAGGAAAGTAATGTCCTGAAGCTTGAGAGAAATTTCACAAAACTGCCAATTCTCCCCTAAATCAATCCACAGGTTTAACACAATTCCATTTTTTAAAACCCACCGAATTTTTTTAAATGTGCAAGCCGATTTCTCAAGTTTGTGTAGGAAAGAAAGCAGCAAAAATGAACACAAAGTTTCCAAATAGAAGCACAAATAAGGGAAACATGCGTCTTAGCTCGTAAAATAACAATATCCTTGTGAAAGAAAATAAATTGGTTCTCTACCTCACACCGTAAACTGAAATAAATTCCAGATTGATCGAAGGGGGAAAAAACATAAGTGTTTAGAGACAACATTGGACAGAAGACTAACTTTTCTCTGTAAACCCTTTTGCCTTTTCAATTTTAGAGTGTATGCATTACATGTTTGAAATTAATTGTATCATAATCAGCTTCTTACATAAGCAATATAGTATGGTAGAAAGACCACAGACCTGAGACTCTCACAGCGTTTCTTTGCACTAATAAAGTTGCAACCTTGGGCAACTCATTTCATCTTCTTTTCATCTCTAAAGTGTTAGTATTCAATCAAATGGAGTTCGGTCTCTGAGCTCTAAAATTCCCTAACACGGTAAGTTTAAGCTTACAAACTGACCTGTGAGTACTTTTATCTTCTGTAACTAGCTTTGACGGTTCTTGCAACAGATGCCAGTTTATTGTGGAATTTAGCTTGGAACGTTATTCAGTGCCCACTCCAGTCTCACCATTACAACTGAATGAGGCAGCGGGTGACGTGCCACTCGGGGCTCAGCTGGGAGTTTCTGGGCCATCAGTCATGGAGGTAGTTGGCCCCCTCGCACCACACAGATGAGGAAAGGATTGCCTCGCGGGACTGGATGCCTTGGATGGGGCCGCCTATGACTCACACAGAGGTTGCCAGAGGGACTCTACAGTGCACAGCCAGTCGGCTGCTGTGATCCAGAGGCCCGTTGTCTATTTGGGTCATATTCAGATCTTTGTTTTTGTCTTTTTGTTTGTGTCCCACCTTTTGGCCATCCTACAAAATGCCTCCACCAAAAAGGGGAAAGGAGAAAACGTAAATCAGTCTGACGACTTGTTAACAACTCTACTAAGTAAGAGCAAGTATTAGCTCTCTTAGACAACAGGTAAATATTTTGCGTTTCGGGGCATCTAAAAGCTAAAAAGCATCTTAGCCACCCCCTGGTCTAAGCCACACGTCTTTCAGAGGGGTGGGAAGGACTTGCTTATGGTACCCAGCGGCCAGTTCCTGAAAACCCAAGACTAAAAAAATCAGGCGTTCCAGCGTTTGATCTGAAGCGCTTTCCACACGTCATCTGTCATCCTCAAATAATTTTCCAAACGACACTGTGATGCACATGTTAGAGTATGATCGGCCTGTTAAAGTAGATGCTTCTTTCCAGTAAAGGTTTGGCCTCATCTGCTTTATCTGAACCCAGACATTCTTTAGAGCTATGGTCTTGGAGGTGGATCTTCTAAGCAAGAAACTGGAGGAGGGGATAAAAGCCAAAGCCGATATAAACTCCAGTTTAGAACTGCCCTGGAGGAGCTGTTTCCTCCCTAGCCCTCCCTGCCACCCTCAGTCTCCAGTCACTTCCCCGGGAACGCCCATCCTCTGACACTTTTTGGGGCAGCTTTCTGTCCCTCTTTTTCTACTCCCATCTTCCAGCCTCAATGACACTCGGAGCTTCTCTCAGACACATGCCCAAACTAATTCCACCTAGGAAAGAGTTGTCAGCAAATTTGGTAGAAGGGGCTATATTTCCCTTCTACCAAAGTGGGTCACCACACTAAAGGAAGCATGGAAACAGAATGAATGAAAATAAGCCGCCGGATTTGGCTTGTGTGAGGTCTGTGAAAGCTGTGGGAAGATGGGCGGAGTGAAGGGCGGGGCCAGCATGGAACCCCCACCCCGCGCCAGCCTTCCAGGACTCCGACCTCACAGCACTTCTAGACAGACAGCGACAGGCAGCGCGAACGGAGGAAGGACCTTCATCCTGAAGGTGCCTCCTGGGACAGGATGCCTTGGAGCAGGAGGCCTGTGTCTCACGCAGAGTCACTGTCTTGCCCGCATTTTCTTCTCCAAGAGAGGAGGGCTCCACAGAGGACAAGAGGTAGGCTCTATGAGAGGATGACATGTTGCCAGGTGAAAAGAGGTGTTTGACACTGAAAAGGTGGAGCTGGGTGGCCTGAAATGCCGAGGTCTCAGTAACCCAGTTAACTTTCTTCCAACAAAAACCACACAATCTATTTCTCACCAAAACCATCCTTCCCTGTGGCCCTTTGAAAAGTCCATTCAGGCAAGCAGAGCCTGCCACACACAAAGTAAACTATTTGGATGCAGGGTCTTGGGTGAAACACCCCGTGGGATTAAGCTGAGTAAAATGACAAAGACAACTTTTCAGGGTAAAGGAGGAAAGAGTTACCAAGAGAAAGCACGGACACTGTGAGGAAGTGAACACCGCTGGCAGGTTCCGCCCTGGTGAATTCTTACACATGAGTGTCCTGAGGCTTTTGGGCATAGCTGTCACTTACCTTCTCCCAAAACCAACTTGAAGGCTGCTCCCTGCCCAGTGCAGCATGGTGCACTCCGCCACCACCCCAACAGCCATCAGTCTCCCATCAAGGGGAGGTCTAGTTTGCAACTGCTTAGCCACAGTGACTCTACCTACCAGGCCCTGGGGAACTTAGCTGCTAAGAGAGAGAAACATTCTGGTTTCACCACTGCCGACTCTAAAACTCAACCCTAACTATATACAGTGACACACGGGCTAGCGCAGTGGCTCATGCCTGTCATCTTGGCACTTTAGGAGGCCGAGGCAGGAGGATCACTTGGGCTCAGGAGTTTCAGACCAGCCTGGGGAACATAGCAAGACTCCATCTCTACAAAAAACACACACAAGAGAAGATATCTGGTGACACAGACTAGAAATCTGTGGATACTCAAGGTGAAGTTGCACCCTCACACCCCTCTGCTCTTACACACACACATCCATTCATTCACTCATGTATTAAACATTTGTGCAGCACCTGCTAGGTATCAGGCACTGTGCGAAGGGGTACAGGATGAGAAAACGGCCCTCTTGAACCTTATTTTTTAATGTTATTATTTGTCTATTTTTGAGTCAGGATCTCACTCCGTCACCCAGGCTGGAGTGCAGTGGCATGATCACAGCTGACCAAAACCTCAACTTCCTGGGCTCAGGCAATCCTCCCACTCAACTCCCCTACGAGCTGGGACTACAGGTGTGCACCACCACACCTATTTTTTAATTTTTCTGTAGAGGCAAGGGCTCGCCATGTTGCCTAGGCTGATCTCAAGTTCCCAGGCTTGAACAATCTCCCTACTTCAGCTTTCCAGAGAGCTTGGATTCCGAGTGTGTGCCACTGCATCCTGCTTGAACTTTATAGTATGGTCGAAGAACTTTATACTATGTCCCGTGGAAATAACAATTTGAGCCACACATGTGATGTTTAATTTTCTAGTAGCCGTGTTTTTAAAAGGTAAAAAGAAACCGGGCAGCCTCCTCAGGTCCCCTCCCACTGAGGGAGCTTTTCTGTCTTCTCAATAAACCCTGCTTTAAAAAAAAGAAAAGAAACCAGTGGAGTTGATTACAATAACATATTTTAGTTGGCACAGTAGATTCAAAACTTTATTGTTTTAACATTTGATCGATGTTTTAAAACTAGTGGCCAGGTATGGTGGTGCCTGCCTATAATCCCAGCTACTTGGGAGGCTGAGGCAGGAGGATAGCTAGAACCCAGGGGTTCAAGGTTGCGACACGCTGTGATTGTTCCACTGCACTCCAGTCTGTGTTACAGCGTGAGACCTCAATGTAAAAAAT
The DNA here is from genome assembly GCF_000164805.1 of Carlito syrichta. NCBI lineage: Eukaryota > Metazoa > Chordata > Mammalia > Primates > Tarsiidae > Carlito > Carlito syrichta. The sequence goes on along the minus strand of NW_007070945.1, from coordinate 30,940 downwards.
AATTAAAATAAAATAAAATAATTAATGACATTTCACACCCTTTTTTAAACGGCCCTCAAAATCCAGCGTCTGTCTTATGCTTACAGCCCATCTCTGTTCAGATAATAAATTTCACCAGACATATTTTATCTAGATTTGGACTTCATACATTTTACAAAGTAGATTTGGTTTCAAACATGCCTTACAAGCTTTCCAATAACTTTACCACTGTGTCTTAACTTTAAATGAATTAAAAGTGAGCAAAGTTGAACATGTAGCTGCTTGGTGATGCTAGTCCCGTTTCAAGGGCTCAACAAGCACGTGTGGCCAGTGTCTACCGCGTAGGATAAGACAGCTTTCGAGGGAAAGGCAGACAATCATCAGATGAACTCATGAACAACTGTGAAGCTATCACTGTAATTCGTGACGTGAAGCGTGGGCAGAGTGTCATTAAGCCACTGCAAACGTGACTTTGAGGAAAAGGAAAGACTCTCTTGAGCAAGCACTGCTGAAAAATTCCGAAGATGAATACAGAAAGAGAGCACACCTGGGGAGGACGGCTTTTCTGACAGAAGAGGCAACCTTTGCCACGGCCCTGAGTCAGAAGGGAACTAGTCAGCATCCTGTGGGAAAACAGATGACCCTTTCAAACTAGGTGAATTTGGGACTATTTAACAAAGAGACTATTTAACAAAGCAAGGCAGGCCACAAGGGAAACCCTGCAAAACAGTTCCGTACCCTAGGCTAGCAACAGGAGGAAGCCATGAACCACCACAGCACCCCAGCTTAAAGGGGGAGGGGCTTAAAGCCATTATCAGAACCTGGAGCAGGTATGGTCAGGCCTGCTAACAGGAGCCTTCAGAATGGGTGTGCAGCCAACCCACAGAGTTCTAGCAAAATGCCAGCAGGCACATAAACAGCCCAACTTCGCTTTCCCCCACCCCAATATCCTGTGAGCATCTCCCATCCGTCAAGCCCAACCAGGAGCAGAAGGTAAGAGCCCACTCATGCAGAGCACCCGGGTCAGCCTTGGGCATGAAGGGTGAAGAGAAATCTGGAAGGGCGAAGAGAAATCTGGAAGGGCAAACTGAAGAAATTCAGCTCAGCAATTTGTATATGACTTTCCTATTGCCACTATCACCACAAGCTCAGGGGCTTAAAACAAATGCACCATCACGCAGTTATCAAGTCCCCAAATCAAGGTGTTGGCAGGGCTTCTGGAAGTTGCCGAGGAAGATCGACTCCCAGATGGAGCCATCCATCCTGGAGGTTTGCCTTTTCCAGCTCTCAGAGCTCTCCTGCACCCCTTGGCTCCCAACTCTCTCCTCACATCACTCTGGCCCCTGCTTCCATCATCACATCTCCTCTGCCCTTGACCCAGCAGATCTCCTCTTATAAGGACCTGTGTGATTACATCGGCCCAGCTGGATAACCCAGGTTCATCTTCCCAGCTCAAGATCCCTAACTTAATCACATCCGCGAAATCCCTTTGCCATGTGACTAACGTATTCAGAGATTTCCATGATTAAGATGGGGGCGTCAGAAGGGTCCACTATTCGGCGTTCCATGTTGTGTCAAGAAGGTGCCCTGGTGGAGAGCAAGGGGCAAGGGGAGACATGGAGAGTCATGCTGATGATGGGGTAAGAGGAAAGAGCCCTGTGAGCAAAGTCTTGTCGACCACGGTAGGAATTTTGTTCTGTATCTTAAGACCAATGGAAAGTCAATGAGTTTGCGTTTTGTCTGTTTTTATCTTAAAGATGTAGGGTACAATTCAGGGTTAGGTACATACGTGGTCATTGTACAGGTGAAGTTTGGGTACTCTTATTGATGTCATGGGACCCCCACCCCCAGCAGGGTCCCGCTACTGCCAATCCCTTTCTTAGAGGATTATGATAAATGTTCAGGGTCCACTTATAAGTGAGTACATGCAGTACTCATATCTTTGTTTCTGTGACAAGTCACTGAGTATTGTAGACTCTAAATCCTTCCAAGTTGCTGCAAAGCCCACAGTTTTGTTTTTCTTTATGGCTGCATAATATTCCATCGTGTTTACGTACCACATTGCCTTTATCCGGTTCACTTTCAACGGGCAGCACGGTTGGTTCCATTTTTTGCTACTGTGAATAGAGCTGCAATAGACATGCATGTGCAGGTGTCTTTTTTATAGAACGATTTGGTTCCTCCGGGTATATCCCCAGAAGGGGGATTGCTGAGTTGCATGGAAGGTTGATTTAGATATTTAGATCTTTTAGATATTGTCACACTGTTTTCCACAGAGGTTGTACTTGCTTACACTCCCACCAACAGTGTAGCAGCGTTTCCTTTTCTCCACATTCTCTCTAGCATCTGTTGTTTTTTGAGTTACTGATGATAGCCATCCTGACTGGAGGTAGTTTGTATCTCAGTGTAGTTTTAATTTGCATTTATTTGATAATTAGTGAGGCTGAGCATTTTTTCATGTGTCTGTTGGCTGCTCATATGTCTTCTTTTGACAATTATCTATTCATGTCTTTTGCTGACTTTTTAACAGGGTTGTTTGATTTTTTTCCTTTCACACATTTGAGTTCCTTGTAGATCCTAGATGTTAGGCCTTTGTCAGATTTACAGTTGACAGATATTTTTTCCCCATTCTGTAGACTGTCTCCCTGCTCTCTTGATGGCTTATTTTGCTTTGCAGAAGATTTTCAGTTTGTTGAGGTCCCACTTATCTATCTTATCTTTTATGGCATTCGCTTTCAGAGAGTTGATCAAGAATTGGTTGTCTACTCTGATGTCTCTAAGAGTGTTTCCTACATTTTCTTCTAGGCTTCTTATAGTTGGAGGTTTTACATATAGGTCTTTGATCCGTTTAGAGTTGATTTTCGTGTATGGTGATAAGTAGGAGTCCTGTTTCACTCTTCTGCATGTAGTCAGCCAGTTTTCCCAGCACTATTTACTGAATAGGTTCTCCTCTCCCCAGTGGTTGATGGTGCAGGCTTTGTTGAAGGTGTTGAGTGAGAAATTGATGTTTTGCTTCCAGAATCTCTCTCCTGTTCCATTGGTCTATATGCCTGTTCTTGTACCAATACCAGGCTGTTTTGATTATTGTAGCTTTATAGCAGAGTTTAAACTCTGGAAATGTGATACCTCCTGCTTTGTTTCTTTTGCTAAGCATTGTTCTGGCTGTTTGTGGTCTTTTAGGTTTCCAGATGAATCTGTATTGTCATTTCTAGGTCTGAGAATGATGTTGGTAATTTAATGGGTATTGTGTTAAATCTGTAAATTGCCTTTGGTAGGACAGATATTTTAACAATGTTAATTCTTCCAAGCCATAGCATGGAATATTTTTCCATTTGCTTGTGTCTTCTTGGATTTCTTTGAGCAGTGTTTTATAGTTTTCATTGTAAAAGTCTTTCACTTCTCTGGTTAGGAAGATGCCGTGGTATTTCATTTTTGTGTGCGTGTGGCTGTTATGAATGGGATTGTGCTTTTTATTTGGTTCTCTGTTTGTTGTTGGTGTATAAGAATGCAATTGTCTTTTTCACATTTATTTTGTACCCTGAGACTTTACTAAAGTCCTTTATCAATACAAGGAGGTTTTTGACAGATTCTCTTGGGTTTTCAAGGTACAGGATCATGTCGTCCACAAAGAGGATAACTGAACTTCTTCTTTTCCTATTTAGATAACCTTGATTTTCTTTTCTTGTCTGATTGTTGTAGCTATGACTTCCAGCATTATGTTGAACAGGAGGAGTGAGAGTGGGTAGCCTTTTCTTATTCTGTTTTGCAGAGGAAATCGTTCCAATTTCTGTCCATTTAGCAGTATGTTGGCTGTGGGTTTACTATAGATAGTTCTGGGTGTACAAGGGTTTTATCAAGAAGGAATGCTGGATTTTATTGAAAGCTTTTTCTCCCCGGGCTTGGTGGCTCAGCCTGTAATCCCACGCCTTTGGGAGACAGGTGAGTGGATTGCCTGAGCCCGCAGGTTCAAGACCCGCCTGGTCAGCGAGACGTCATCTCTACAATAAATCAAAAAATTAGCCGGGCGTGGTAGCACATGCCTGTAATTCCGGCTACTTGGAAGGCTGAGGCAGAAGGATCGCCGGAGCCCGGCAGGTCGAGGCCGCGGTGGCCGGGAGCGGCCACTGCACTCCAGTCTGGGCAACGGAGTGAGACTCCAACTCAAAAAAAAACAAAAAAAAAGAAAGCTTTTTCTGTGTCTAATGATATAATCATGTGGTTCTTGTTTTTCATCTACTGATGTATTTAATTATGTCTATGGTCTTGTTGATGCCAGACCAGCCCTGCATCCCACGATGAAACCTACTTGGTCACGGTGGATGATTTTTGAGGTGTGTTGCCAGATCCAATTTGCTAGAATCTCGTTGCGAATTTTGCATTTTAGACAAAAAGAAAAAGCAAAAAAACACAGTTTAACTACAAAATGAAAAAAGGTTGGAAGAAAGAATAAACACATTGAAGATGAGTTGAGAAGTTGTATCGGAAGTAGGTGATTGAAAATAATGACTTGGAGGGGACGTAAAGGCAGAGAAAAGTGATGAAAGACTTGAGAACGTTGAGGAAGTTTGTAGGTCTTGGTGACGGATCAGCTAAGAAGCGTGGAGTGAGGGTAAATGCACATGAAAGATGATACTTTTTTTTTTAATATGGAACGCTTCACGAATTTGCATACTCAGGTTTTCTGACTAGCTGAACTGGGTCAATAGTGGTATAATTCACTGCAACAAGAAACACTGTACTCAGAACAAAATTTGTTTTGAGGATATGGTTTTAAATATGTGGAGTTTAAAGTGACTTTAAGAGAAGCAAATAGAGAATTTGAATGGGCAGTTGTAGACAGAAATATCTGGAACATTTTTTTTTTTTTTTGAGTTGGAGTCTCACTGT